>NW_007578129.1:11650-18228 GCF_000690725.1 Stegastes partitus | reverse complement strand
CCGACGCCGCTCCACCACTGCGGCTCCGTCAGCTCACCAGCACCAGCTCCGCTCACCTTCCCCTCCCTGGACTCCCTGGCGTCCGCCCCCGGTCTCCGCCTGCCTCTCCACCGCCGCCGCGGCAACGCCAACCCCTCTGCGCCACTCGGTCGGCTCCTGTCAGGTCTGGTTCTTCCAGTGTGGTTTTGCTAGCCTCATAAATTAGCATCCTGATTTATTATTATTATTTATGTATTTAGCACTAGCTTTTGAGACAGCTTTTGTCTACCTTTCTGTACGTCATGTAATTCTTAATATTGCACTCAGTCTGCCAGTCTGTATGTAGCGTTAGCTTTTGAGACTTCCTCTAGTCTACCTGTCTGTATGTTCTGTTTCTCCTCGCTGTGAATTAAGTCCGCCAGTCTGTGCGTAGCGCTAGCTTTATATATAGCCTTTTGTTTATTGAGTTTCCTCGTTAGCACCTTATGGTGTCCTCTTTTAGTTGTTCCTCAGTTTAGTCTAGTTTTGGTTTCCCGGTTCCCGACTCGGTGGTACCGAACTCAGGTCCGTGTCTTAGTTCATTAGTTCAGTCAACCACTAATGGGTGTAGTTTGCCCTGCCTGCAAACCTCGTTGAGTTCTGTGCTTATTTCCTGTGTGTACCAATAAATTATTGTTTAAACTGCCTGTCTGTCCGTGTCACGTTGCCTCGCGCATGAGTCTTCGAACCGTCCCGTAACACCGTGCATTTTAGCATAGAAAACATCTGATGTATTGTATATAGGGTGTATAGCATTAAGCTAATTTTCAACTCCTGTCCATGATTGGGCTTTTTTGTAAAAATAGACAAAGGGCCAACAACACCAAAAAAGCAGCACAGACATTATAAACTTATAATCTCCTTCCCCCCCCCCCATCCACACACAATGGCACAAGCAAATCAGACCTATACATGTCATAGGTGGGTACATTCTTTTTATTTTTTTTGCTGTTCTGCTAATATATAATTTTTGGTAATGTGTAGGGTGGAGCTTCTGGTGACGCTGCTGCTGTCCTGTCTATGGATGAATACACAGAGTGGCTGTGGCACTGATTTATTGAGGGATTTAAAGATTAATTTGAGGAAGCAAAGATCGATTAAGATTTCAAAACTAAAAGTGTTTTTAAAAAATAAGACAGTGATGCCATCGAATTGTTTTTTTTATTTGTAATTTTCAGAGCTTGATTGTATCATGAACCTGTGGTTTTTATTGTAGATGGGGCTGCTTGAGCCCAAACTGACAGTATGAGATTTGGGAGAAAATCATAGCGTGCATGTGCAGTAGGGCTGCCTGGTTGGGAATATAATTTCTGATTAATTTAAAGCAGTTCAGTTTTTTTTTTTTTTTTAACTGTTTGAAATCTTCTTTACATGGAGAATACATTTAAGTTAAGGGTCTAATACAACCCCAATGTACTTGAATTCTGTCACTGAATGATTTCTTGGTTTTGTATATTAACTTTAAAATGTTGTGATTTCCTGAGAAACACATGGACACTGTTTTTTCCAGGTTTAATACGAGGTGATTTTGAACAAACGACTCTTGGACATTAACCATACATGAAGACAGGATGTCTGCAGCCTGTGCTGGTGTCTTGGTGGTCATATATACAACTGCATCGTCTGCATAAAATTGACATGTTGCAGTGGAGCAGTTTATCAGCAGGTCATTAATGAAAAGACTGAACAGCTAGGGACCAATGTGCCCATGTGGGTATTTCAAAATTATTTCGATGTGTTCTGCTGAACTTTGACACATTGTTCTCTGTTCTGTAAATATGATGTAAACCAATCAATTGTCTCAGAGGAAAAACCAAAAGAAATCATTTTGACAGTATCAAATGCCTTTTTGAGGTCAAGAAAAACAGCTCCCACTACATTAACCCCATCCATGCTCTGTTTAATATTTTCAATGAGGCAACAGTTTACTGTTTCTGTTGAGCAGCCTGGTCTGAAAAAAACTGTGTGGATGAAGAAGCTGACTGTCCTGTAGACAGTCTGTAGTTTGTGCAAGTGAACAGGCAATTCCTGGAGAAACTGATTAGCTTTTAGATTGTGATTGCCAAAAGCTGCTGCAGCCACTACAGATGGTGTAGTTCACCACATGTCCAAGAGGAACCTGATACCAAACCTGCATCCTTAAGATTAGAGGACAACACTCTGTACCACAGGCACCACAAGATGCTCATGAGATATCCCATTTTGCTTTCTGCACACAGACCGTGCTACTGTAGAGGTGAAATATCAATAGTGTCACTTGAAATGCAATAAATGTCATGGAGCAGATCAGAGACTCAAGTGCAGGACAAATGCACACAGCAGACCAAGTGTTGCCAAAATAGAATTTATTTACACAAGATGATACGTGAAACGGAGAACAGATGTTATGGGGATAGTGGAGAGAACTGGAGCTCCCTCTGGAGACGACTACTGGATGGGCAGGGAATTACACAACTAAATGTTATACAGAACTTGAATGAAGAGCTTAGAACAGGTCAGGACAAAATAGTGAGCAAGCAGAATGATACCGACCCAGACTGGGTAATACCAAGTTAGGAAGGCATCACTGATGTACTGCGATTTTACAAGGAATCAGAAACACACTAAACACCTCGCTAGAATAGAGAGTCTGAAAACATACACACGAGCTATGATTGGCGACACTATACTGGTGAAGACCCAGCCAGAGTTGAGTGACTTAGCTGACAGCCTGACAGGGAGGAGGGGCAAGGGCAGTGACAGGGAGGAGGGGCAAGGGCAGGTGGACAGAGCTGGTGTGGGGCATGGTAGGTATGGCGTCTGGACAGGTGGAGGATCTTTCACAATGGATTCAGACAGAGCAGATCAACAGTGGAAGACGGACTGGAGGCTTTAACCGGGTGAAGATGGAGCGGTGGAGTGGGTCCAGTACTGAGGCGAGGGAGAAACGGGTTAGGATCACAGAAGTCACACGAGCAGAACAGAGAAGAGACCTGAGTTAAACTAACATTGGTAGTCAACAGTCCAGTGTCCAGTAATGGTCTGGATGTGGGTTTTATTGCAGACGGTGATAAGTTGCAGGTGGACCACTCCCCATGCAGTTGTGTTGACTCACCTGCACCTGCCCGCATACCGCTCACACACCTAACTCACGCCTACCTGAGTAAAAAAGGGAAAGAGAGAAGGGAAGGGGAAGGAGAGGCTGCCACTAAGCAGTCCTGGACGTGGAGGGCATGACAACAAATGCCTCAATAGTGACCAAAAACAAAACAAGTCAACCAAATCATAAACAGAATTTGACTACTCCTAAAAAATTAATTCATGCTGACAAACATTAGATTTTAAACGACTGCAAGCATACTAACCTCATAGTTCCTCTGCTGTTAGTATGAACTCAACATAGAAGTGACTCATTTAGAATAAAGCTTGTTTACCAATCATTTTGGTATTTTGAGCGACTGTGAGAGTTGCTGTGAATGATAATATATCCTTCTAAGACCCGGCAATTCATTTTTGTCCTCTGTGGGCGACATGAGTCTGAGATCTCTCAGTCAAGCAACATTTATAGAATCTGTCTGAGTCATGCTGTCCCTTAAAGAGGACACTATGGGATCTCATTTGGTGGCCCACTTGTAGGTGTGGGGCCAACACAGCACATGCACTGTCTTCTCAAAATTTCTGCCAACAAGAGAGGTAAGTCATAGTGTGTGTGTGTGTGTGTGTGAGTGCGCGCGCGCCTGTCTGCTACTAATTAACACGCTCACTAACGATGCGCAGCACGTGTGTGATTAGGTCACAGGTGTGGGTAGTTTGGGGTGCTGCTTTTCTTGCACTTCTTAGGTGACGGCAGAGGGGCATGAGGAAGTCAGAGAGAACAGCTGAGCTGATGGCAACGGACGCACGGGAAAAACGTGGTGAAGAAGCGCTGGTGGGACGGCTGTGACAGCAGGAGGCATCTTGTCGCAAGTGCGGGGGACACAGCGAGAGGAGCGACGCAGACAGAGGACGTGCTTACCAGTCTGCCTTGACTGAAGGAGCTGCTGCTGTCCAGTGGAACAGGTCGCCATGCGCCAGAGAGGCAACGGAGACGCACGGTGCAAGAGGGGGAAGCTTTGGGCAAAAGTGGAAGGGTGGGGACGCGTTCCACCCTTCCTTCAGATAAGTGCCCTTCTACTTGCGCTATAGCATATACTGGACAGGATGTTACCGGTTAACCTGCTGCGGCCAAATTATTTTCTAATTTTTATCCAATCAATTAAGAAACTACAGCTTGGGTATCTCTGCCATCAGTTATTATATGGACAATTACAGTAATTTGTGTACTGGGTTTATTTACCTTAAATTGCAGTGGATTTAATTTGAGTGATTTATTTGTTTATTTCAGTTCTTGTGTTGGACTCTTACTTTGCTGTGTTTTTATTTAGTTTACCCACCCAAAAGTGTTTGTTCATAAATTGTCTTTAACAACTGGACACTGATAGGGCATTAATCACCCTGATGGATCTCCGCTGTGCCTTGTTTTAGAGTGATTGGCCCTCCGTTGTACTGGAACCGACTGGAGGATTTGCTTGGGTCAGCTGTGGACACAGACTGTATAAAAGATGGACGTGGCAACCAGCCCTGAAAAATGTAGCTAACCCGGAAGTGTCAAAAACCTGCAATATCACGACGTCCGCTGGTTGCTGGCTCCAAAAAGCCCTCCCTCCCATAGACTTGAATTGGAAAAGAAGTGATCACAGATCATGAAGTACCGCATTCCTACAGCTCAGGATTTTCTTTGTTTTCATAGTCAAATTCAGAGATCAGGTGGCCAATCTGAAAATAAATACAGAATTTTTTAAAAAATCGTCAAAATTTTGCAGTTTGACAGTTGGCAGCGACTATGTAGACGAGGCCAGCAGAAGGGGGTAAATGTGGGCGAGCAGAGAGGGCCTGTTATTGTGTGGCTAAGAAATCAAATTAAATCAACTTTATTGTCATTTTGCTGTACATACCAGATGAGAGAGCGTTTCTTCAGGATCCAGTAACTTAAAGCAATTTAATTGAAGTGGTGTATGTCCAAATCACTACGCAGCGCTGCAATTTTAGCAACGTTCACTGTTCGGGTAAAATAAAATTTAACGAAACAAACGAGAATTTTTCGTGCTCTCGTTTGTCTAGTTTCCATTTCTTTCGCGCAATGCATGACGGTCCATATTGCTTGGTTAGTGACCATCGGCTGTACACTTCTCACTGTGCATTGTGGGATATTGGGTGCACTATATAGTGTAACATTTGTAACTTAACATTCGGACACGCCTACAAAATGGCGTGCACTATGTAGGGCATAGGGAGTGATTTCGGACACAGCCCCTGGCTTCATCTTCTCAGTGCAGAAACCAACGGGTGATGTTACAGTAGCTGCATCCATCCTTTATACAGTATGTGTGGACAGACTGTTGGACTTTCTTTTTAGACTAATCTCCTGGAGTATCTTATCTATTTTAAGACTTTTGTAATAAAGGACTATTTTTATACAGTAAATCCTCTCCTGGTATTGTCTGTTGTTTCTGCGACTGGACGGATTGAGAGGCCTGCCCACATTTACCACCTTCTGCTCGCTTCGTCTTGTCGCTGCAGACAGTCAATCAAGCCAGCCACGCCCCTTGCCCTACAAAATTTTGATGGATTTTTTTTTTTTGAATTCAGTATTGATTTATTTTCAGATTGGCCACCTGATCTCTGAATTTGACTATGAAAACTAATAGGAAAAAACATGAGCTGTAGGAATGCGGTATTTCATGATCTGTGATCACTTCTTTTCCAATTCAAGTCTATGGGAACCAGGGCTTTTTGGAGCCAGCAACTATCGGACGTAGTGATATTGCAGGTTTTTGACACTTCCAGGTTTGCTTCATTTTTATACAGTCTATGGTGTGCGTACCCAGTCTGCGCTTCTTAGCGAAACTTAAAGAGGAAGTACCATTAAAGTAAAGTGTCAGTCAGTTTATTGTCCATGTACATGTAACAGTTCTCAACAGATTGCAGTTAAACAATGTTTTTCATACAATTAAAATGAACTGAAAGTACATGTTTTAACTAGAAACTGCATTTATGTATTTCAATTAACATGTTCAGTAAAATTTGTTATAATATGGGTTACACAATGTCATGATTTAGTTTTTTTTTATTACTTTTGTCAGTTTCAACTTATTTCAGTGACCGCTGTTATTTTCCTTCTTTAATGAATGTATGAATAAATGTTAGGATGACTGCACATCAGAGAGAGAACAGTTCGTAGAATTCTGTCTCGAAATGGCCTCCATGGTCGAATCAGTGCCCAGAAACCAGCACTAAACAAAAGGCAATTAAAAAAACGTGTGGCATTTGCAAAGGCCCACAGCCTGCTAAAAGGATGGACGCTGGAAAAGTGGCAGAAGGTGGATTTTTCAGACGAATCTTCAGTTGAATTACATCACAGCCGCCGCAAATATTGCAGGAGACCTACTGGAGCCTGCATGGATCCAAGATTCACCCAGAAAACAGTTAAGTTTGGTGGTGGAAAAATCATGGTCTGGGGTTACATCCAGTATGGAGGTGTG
>NW_007578129.1:9332-11350 GCF_000690725.1 Stegastes partitus | reverse complement strand
GCATGGATGCAGTCCTTCAAGCTCATGGAAGTCACACAAGATATTAAATATGGATCTCACAGCACCACTACTTAATTCACTGATGTTATGCAACATATTTTTGTATTTGAAGTCAATTATTTGTTCAATTTTCACATTATTCTCTGTAGGCGACAAAACTTTTGTCTTGCCAAAATCTGACCTTTCTGTGTTCATTAAATGATTAATCTTTCTTCGGTGAAGCAAATTTATTTTAGTATATTAAACATAATGTGGGAGGGTTTTAGCTTTCATATGAGCCATTTCTAAAACCAATGGATTAATTAAAAGCCAGGGAATAAGCTGTTGTTTCTACAAAATGGATAAGTGACAAGACTTTTGTCAGGGACTGTATGTGGTGTGACCTAGAAATTCTGTGGGTGTGCAGAATGTAGTTTTTTTTTTTTTTTAAACTGTACAGTTTATTTGCTGTAAATTTAAGTATTCCAACATTCCTTGGTGTTCTGCTAAGTTAAACATTTTGTTTAAATGTTTATTGTGGGAAGAACCAGTACGGACATTATAGTAACTACACTGCTGCCCATAAAGTTGGAATAAGACTTTATTTTTCTTTATTTATTTTTTTACCTCTTATGAAACAATCGTGATTTATTCTTGATGAAGTGTATCTTCTCAAAACTGTATTGATATCACAGTAAAAGTTAAACCACAACTAACTTTTTGCAAACTGTGTATTCAGGCTTAAACTAAACTGGGGGTATTGAACAACAGGATTGAGGGTGTTTCAATTTTTCAACATTCATCTAACAGGAAACACATTTGAGGGGATTTCATACATAATGTCCAATATTACTCTTTAAATGTCTCTCACTCACTAATATTGAGTCTGGCCACCCCTGACTCGGATCAGTCCGTTAAGACATCATGGCATACTGTCCACCAGCTGGTTGATGGTGTCAATGGGCAGGACATCACACTCTTCAGTCAGATCCCAAAGTCAGAATTGGTTTCACCTGGTAACTGGGACTAAGTATGTAATCATTGCACCTGGTCAAATTGATTACTGATGGTTTTAAATAGAAATAAAAAAGAGGAATGTGTCTGAAAACAATTATTCCAACTTCATGGGCAACAGTGTACTTACATTTAGCCAAATCTATTTTTGTTTTGGCACCATGTTTAACTAACCCTGTTTGGTAGATTGAAGAGTCTGAATGTCTGAATTTTAATCTATGTGGAAAAAAATAAAACAGAAAAGGAAAAAACAAAAGTTTTCTCCTGATTGCTGGCTGGCAACAGAGGCACATCCAAGAATCAGCAGCCAATGCAACATTAAACTAGAATAAGGTACGATATAAAATCAAAAGGAAGAGAGAACAAATATTTTTTTAAAGTAGTTAAAAGATGTCCTAGTTAAAGGACAAGGTGCCTTGAATCCTGCTTATCAACACTATTAACTGGGTTGCCTCTGAAATAAAGCTGAGACTTTTTGGGTCAGGTTCAGATGATAGTAAAATCCTTTTTACAGACCTACCTAAGATTAAGATGTTTCCCAAAAGCATTAAATGTTAATGAGCAGCTTCTCATCACTGAGTGCATCTTAAGACCTGCAGAAAGACCCAAAAAAACTACTTCTAAAAAAAGGCTTTCATTGTTTGATTCTTCAGTCCTACCTGCCATCCATTGATATTCCTTGTGCTCATGTAGTTTTATCATTGTTACCAAACATCTGATTGGTGAGGACCTAGCCGACCTGGTACTTATTCCTATACTTTTGACATGTGAGCTGCCACATGTTCATCCAGTCAAACAGAGGCTATCGTTTGTCACATTTTGATTTTACTGCAAGTCAAAAATTTCAGTCTTTCAGTCCTTTCCAATTAGAAATTAATTAAATTTCTGACAAGGCGGTGACTATTCAGAGCAGCTGCTTTCAATGGCAAAATTTTAAAAATATGAAATTTGAAAACATCCATCCATTTTCTATACACCGCTTAATCCTCATTAGGGTCGCGGGGGGGCTGGAGCCTATCCCAGCC
>NW_007578129.1:0-9117 GCF_000690725.1 Stegastes partitus | reverse complement strand
TGTGGGAGGAAGCCGGAGAACCCGGAGAGAACCCACGCTGCACGGGGAGAACATGCAAACTCCACGCAGAAAGATTCCGGTGCCCACACCGGGACGCGAACCGGCAACCTTCTTGCTGCGAGGCAACAGTGCTAACCAACTGCACCACCCTGCAGCCCAAATCTGAAAACAAACTGGAGAAATGTCCTAAAACAATACATCTTTAAAATATCCCAAATTTGGGTTGCAAGGTGGCTCAGTGGTTAGCACCGTCGCCGCGCAGCTAGAAGATCCCCTGTTCACGACCCGGTGAGGACACTTGGGATCATATTGTGTGGAGTCTCCGCATTCCTCCCATTAGTGCAGTCATTAGACCAAACAAAACACCACACTAAAAACGTAGTCCAGCCCAACACGCAACATGGAGTCACATCAGTGTGGCATTCACACGATTCAGACATTCAATACGGTAATCAGATAACTGCAATAAAATAAATGTAGTGTTTAAAGTCACTAATGAAACCTGGATGATCAGCAGCAGCTGTTTCACAGCAACAGGAGTTTCTCGCTGCAGAAACCAAACTTCTTCAGCTGTTTCCATCAGAGCTGCCAGTCAAACAAACAGCGAGTTTCAGATCAACTGCAGAAACACTGAGTTAAGAGAAAGAAGATGGCAATGCTCCAGTTCAATCATACTGTCATTATTATCTCATTAGAAGGTCAGGTTGCAGTTTTTCTCTGTTTTTCTGGAAAGCTGCCTCACTGGCTGTTTGGTTAGAGGCCAGCTGTGTTTGGCACGACGCCTGGACAGCCCGCACCATCACAGGAGGAAACGGTGTGATGAGAAGTGAGTACAAGCACTTCATTACATGTATTTTTAAGCTTTAGGCATTTCTCAGATTCCCATTATTAACAAAATATAACTAATACGCCTAATGATCATTGTCAGTCTAGAATCATCAAAACTATTTTCACAGGAAGAGAAAAAAGGGATTCTGATATAAACAACCCCAAAACTTTTTTCTTTTTTTTTTTTACAAACATAAACACAAAGCAGTTCACTTAGAACTTGATTTATTTCTGATTTCACAATTTCACCTCACAACTCCCCAAAAAGGGTAATTTTAATTATTAAACTGTTTCCTTAACATCTCCTGCTCAAAATTTAAAAAAAAATAAAAAATACGATGACTTCCTTTGTGAAAATGATTGGATACAACATCAAAAAATATTAAGTAAATAACATATAGCTTATAAATTCCATCCATCCATTATCTGTACACCACTTAATCGTCACTGGGGTCGCGGGGGGGCTGAAGTCTATCCCAGCTGACTTCGGATGAAGGCAGGGGACACCCTGGACAGGTCGCCAGTCTATCACAGGGCTACACTTAGAGACAGACAACCAAGCACACTCACATTCACACCTATGGATAATTTAGAATCACCAATTAACCTCAACATGTTTTTGGACTGTGTAGGAGGCAGCTGGAGAACCCGGAGGAACCCACGCTGCACGGGGAGAACATGCAAACTCCACACAGAAAGATCCCGGTGCCCCCACCGGGACGCGAACCAGCAACCTTCTTGCTGTGAGGCAACAGCGCTAACCAACTGCACCACCTTGCAGCCTATGAGATTACATTTGACGGCTAATTCATGCAGAAACCAGGTCAGTCTTGCCATTGTAGTTTGATCCTCCCATTTGATAGAACTTATCGAAGCATAGTGGCAGCAGGAGACATGCAACAGATGAACAGCTGAAACTCCCTGTTTAAAAAATAGCCTACCCCTTCGATACAATTAACAATGCAATTAATAATGCTGTTAGAGATTTGGTGAAGTTTAGGGGAAAAAACAACTTGGTTAGTTATTTTTTAAGGCTGGAGGAGCTTCTTTGCGATGTTTACAATATTTAGCAGGTGGTATTCCTGCTAATTCAGACGTCTGCCTGTGGACTCTCACAGCACTGACTCTAAACAACAGATAGATATGTTCAGAGAAGACTCAGCAGCAGCATGTGTGTTTTGAAGCTCAGATATCAGTGAAACCTTCAACTGCAGGCACACACAGTTATAGTCAGAGGCACACTGACACCTGCTGGTTAGGCCCAAACTCTACACCTGGTCAACCCATCCATGCACCACACACCTTTTTACTTCAATGTTAACACATTTTAGTGTTAGGAAGGCTATATTTTTACAGGTTTGATTGTAATTTTTTAAATTTCACAGAAAGAAACAAACATATGACAGTCATTTTCAGGAAATGTCTTACCGTTGAGCGTCACAGTGATACAGTGGTTAGCAGTGTCGCCTCACAGCTAAAAGGTCTGGGATTCGAACCCGGCCTGGGGTCTTTCTGTGTGGAGGTCGCATGTTCTCTTGGCATGCCTGCTTTTTAATGTCAGTGAATACATACAGTTCATGTGTGAAGGACGCTGGTCAAATCAGTGTGTTTGTACTAAGGATAACTTGGTGCCAGACTCAAAAATGGCACCTGCTGACTCGAACTAAAATAGCCTTAGTATTTCCCCAGTTGGTCCAGCCTGGGGGTGTGGGGGGTTGCCACTCGGCCCACAAACTTTACATTGTGATGATGTTAGAAATAAATCTAATTTTTCAAGGTGCTGGAGAGATCTTAAACCCATTCATCCATCCATTATCTATACACAACGGAGGAGCCTGATAACTGAAGGCTCTGCCTTGGAATCAGCTCCCAGTTTGGGTTCTGGAGGCAGGCACCCTCTCTACTTTTAAAGTTAGGCTTAAAACTTTCCTCTTTGATAAGGCTTATAGTTAGGGCTGCTCAGGATCACCTGAACTGTCCCGCAGTTATGCTGGTATAGCTTAAGACTGCCAGGGGATGCCCATGATGCACTGGGCTCCTCTCCTCTCTCTTCCTTCCATACAGTTGAAACAACTGCTACATGTCACTAACTCTGTGTTTCCCCCGAGGTCCTGTGTTTGTTCTCTCTGTGGACATCTCTGGATCTGGAGCTTCACATGTCTGATCTGCAGTTTCTGGCCTCACTGATCCCCAAAATATTTATATTCATATTTATTGTTATGTTCTATTGCTTGCTCTCCATCTGCTATCCTGTTTTCTCCATCCCCCATCCCCACTCTCACCCAACTTGTCAAGGCAGACGGCCTCCAACCCTGAGCCTGATTCTGTCAGAGGTTTTTTTTCCTCCCATTGGGGTTTTTTCGGTTCCTTCCCACCGTTGCCAACAGCTTGCTTTGGAGAGAGTCCAAAGGCAACTTTGGATTGTTGGGTTCTCTTTTTTAAATTTCTAAGGTCTATACCTTACTACGTTAAGCGCTATGTGATGACATATGTTGTAAACTGCCCTATACAAATAAAATTGAATTGAACTGAATTGGGGTGGCACAATGTCTTACGTTTTTTTTTTTCCAGCAAAGGTCTGCTGGTCAAATTTGTTGCTTTTGCAGGCAAGACTGCCTTGTAAAAGTTCATGAGAATTCATATACAATGTTATTATTATTATTATTTTTAAACTCTAAATTGAAACGTGGAACGTGTGCTAAAGATCTGCCTTTTCTTTTTCTTTCTCTCTTTTTGATAAAGCTCATAAGATAATTACTTTTTTTTTTTTTTTTACACAAGACAGGGCCCTGCGATAGGCTGGTTACCTGTCCAGGTGGACCTGTCTTGGCCCTCAGTCAGCTGGGATAGACTCCGCCCCCACAGACCCTACAGAGGACGGAGCAGTGTGTGGTGATGGGTGGGTGGAGTCCACGAGACAGGTAATACACCTGTGTCAAACGTGGCCTTATGCTGCTCAGGATACTTTAGTTTGACTCTACAGCTCTACGGCTACAGGTTCTGGTTCTGTCTGACACCGTCCAGCAGTTAGTTTTCAGAACTGTTCTGAGGAGGCTTCATGGTACAGTCCTGGTCCAGGCACAACGACCACTCGCTGACTTACAGCGATATAATTCAGTAAAGGTCGGTGTGCTCTGTACCGAACAGGTGAGCCCGAGCCTGTCCCCGGGGCGCCGCCGCCTCTCTCCGGCCGTGTTCAGGGGGCGCTGCCGTGACGTCCTGCCCCGGAGCCGGACGGAGCGGACCACAGCAGCAGGCAGCAGAGGAGGGGCTCCGTGGACCGACCCCCACCTGTACACCGACGTGCTGTCCAGCCGTAATGCTGACCGAAGCGTGCCCGCAGCCTGGCCGAGCCGGCGACGCGGACAACCGACGGGTTTGAGGTCAACTTGAAAATTAGCAGTGTCCGTCCAGTAAGTGTGCTGCTAGCCTTGGCGGCTAGTCGGGCCGTTAGCTCCGGTGAAACGTGCCGTCTGCAGCCTGCTGCCGCATGCTGAGTGGGGGCGGTGAGGGGCAGCAGCTAACCGGCTGTCCCTGCTGAGCCCCGGTCAGGGTTACCAGCCTTAACCAGCTAACTAGCTGCTAGCTGAGGCTGCCGGCGCCGTATTCACTGCTGCATGTTGTCGGGCTCGACTTTGTCATGTGATAACCCACATAAATGAAGAAAAACTCTAAAATGGCAGGATTTAAGTCAAGAGCAGACCTTGGGCACATGCAGCACAGTGCTGCCTGGTCAGAGCTAGCCAGGCAGCACCAATGCATGAAGTTCAAGCACTACATGGTGAGAAAGCCCTGAAAAGTTCCCGTCATGTTCTCAGGCTGTTCGCTCTCAGCTCGGCCTCCCTCAGCCTGCAGCAACAGCAGCAGCAGCAGCAACACAGCCCAGACCATGTGTTTGTGTTCAGCTCAGACACCGCACTGTTCGGTGACATGTCTGCTCTGTCAGTGTCACTGGACTGAGCTGGAGCTGGTGGGACCTCATGCTGTCGGAACCGCTCATTACGAAGCAGAGGAACACAGGACCATGACCCTGTGGACCATGGATACTGCTGGTGGTGCTGGTTCAGTGTAACACTTGGAATCCTAAAGATATCCTGTGACACTGTCACTGAGACCAGAACACATTCAGGCTACTTGTTGGTGGGAAATACAGATGCTGTGGGGGATTGTGCTTAGGTCATAATTCAGTACTATTTTTTAAAAGTCTCTCAGTGATGCGATCACAGGCCTTTAATGCCAAAGTCAGGTGTGTGAAGTCGTCTAAATACCTCACCCACCCTTCAGCTCCCTGACTGATATGTGGAGAATAAAGTGACTGCTGCGAAAGCATGCCGTATCTTTTGTACAATACGTAAACTACTGTTATTTCACAAATGGACAGGGCATGCGATCGTGGCGAGGAACCCCATATTCACCTTGTTTGTATTTTTCAGTAATCTTTTGTGTGCATGCCCAATATGAGTAAGTTGAACACATAGACAAGAACAACTCCAAACAGATATAAAAGGTGTAGTGAAGGTGTGATTCAGTTGTCAGTGTAACACTTTGTGTTGCATATAATACTATGATTCTAATTTCTTTCATCATTTTTTTTTTATGGCCACACAGTTGTTCCAATGATACAGTATTTTGTTGAAGCAGGCTGTACTTGTTCACTGATACTTGCTTTGTGTCATCTACAAACATTGTGGAAATGCTGCCCTGCCTTTGTTATGTGATGATACACACACAACAACAAACAGTTACTGTATTAAAATCTGTGCTATTACTGACTACTCATAGTGGAGTAGCACAGTTATACATTTAACAGATAATACTAGTCCTACATTTTATTTACACTTTATTTACAACTTTCAAAATGAAACATTAAGTTCAAGTCTATGGAAAAGTGTGCTATTTATGTGAAATCATCTAGACTGTCCCTAGGTGGAAAGATGCAATATGAGTGCAATGCTAGTTTGAATTGTCAGATATCAAACTAGAGGTCTGAAATGCCCCCTAGAACTCCCACCTGAACCTGACATGCATAAATACATTTACCCCACAAAAGAGACCTCATCTGAAGACATTACTTTGATCGCACGAATAGTGCAGCTCAGCTGAAGAGATCCAAATAGAAACAGAAAAGCAAAACCAGGAGTAGGTAGATAGATGGAGAGATAGATAGATGGATGGATAGAACTTTATTGATCCCTTTGGTACAATCTCAGGGAAATTGTTGAGTGGCATGATGGGGCTCCTGCATTGTTTTACAGCAGTGGATAGTGTCATTGGATCCCCAAGAGTTAACATAGATGTGCAGTTGAAAAGAACGCTAACACATTTTCTTGGATATGACATTTCAGTGTCCATATACCTCAAAAAGTACATTATGGTTCTGTTATTATTATAGTGCTGGGCGTTAGTTGATATATTGACCAATGTATTACAACAACACCGTGGCCTGATTAACCCTCACATGCACTGCGGGGCCAGTATGCACTGGGGGCACTTGTTAGCCCCCTGTTTATCCCATTCGGCACATTGTGGATGAAGTAGGCTGATAATTACTTAGGAGTATGTACTTGTGAACACAATATAAAGGGGACCTTGTTGCACGAAGGGCTCCCTGCAAGATAGGGCCTAAAGTTGAGAGGAGAATGCATATGTTGCTTAAAGGCCCCTTTCAGTTTTTAACTGTGGTGCATACAGGAAAATGTGTAGTCTTGTAAATAACTACAACCTTATTGCCCCGTGGTGCCCCTGGAGCCCTGAACTAATTCAGACTTGAATAGGATCTTACCATACCCAAGAGGACAGTATGATTTGACTTGAGTGGACAGTCTTCCTTGTTGGATCACTACAAACAAAGTCTCAGAAAAGCAGTTCTGTTGAATTGGATACTGTGTGGGGCAGAGTCTCGGGCATTTAGACTCTGTTGTGGATTGTAATGGGTAATCACATGCTGTCTGTGAGTGCAGGGCTGACCAGTTTATTCCCTCTTCAAACAGGCTCCAGTGTGGGATGTGCCATGTCTGCTAGCTGGAGATGAGAATGAAACCCAGTCGCAACCTCCTGTTGGGTGTGTGCTCCATGCTGGCCCTGGGATTCCTCTACTACTCATCAGGGAGGATCAGCTTACGAGGCTGGGGCCACAAATCATGTGAGTCTTCCCCTCATAAGTGGCCATAATGTCATGTGTATTATGGCCTTTATTAGCTAATTTTGTTGACTGCTGGCAGCTGCACCAGCAGCGATGGAACTTACCTCCTGTGCTCCTGTACAAATATGAAAGTCACATGGTCATAAAAGAACAGCATATTCTCCCTATTCATTTGTTAGCTGGCATATGCTAGATGCCAGCTAACAAATGAATAGCTGAGATGTTATTGTGGTTATAAAAAAATCCACAGACATAAAGTGAAAAAATATAATAAAACAAAACTAAATCTCACAGCCACACCAGCATCCAACAGATAAGTATCACAGTGAATGATCAGTTAAATCAGTAACAAGGAACAAACCACATATTAATAAAAACATCTACGCACAACATTCCCTGTCCTTATGGTAGGCCTCTCATGACTGAAAATCATTACAAAATGTGTGTATTTAACAGTAAACACAAAATCATTGATTCTTATCATTTGTAGATGAGGGAGGAGTCTGCAATTCAGGAAAGAGATGGATATTTAGCTTCCAATTGCAGACCTTACCTTGATTATATTAAAATATTACCCATCTAGTTTGGCTATGAGAATTAGGCATAGACATAAATGACACTTATGGGTATTATTTGCTTCAATTAGTGCTAGTGGGTTTTTGAGTATGAAGTGGGGATTTTTCAACGCACTTTATCATAACAGAACTCTGCATCAAAAAAAACAACCTCCCTTTGGCCTTCAGAATGTGGTCAGGCAGAGCAGGGGGTGGACTCGGTAGCAGCAGGGCTGTGGTTCTGGCTAACTTTAGGTTTCACCCTCGTCACTACTCTCAGCTCCAATATTTATTTCTCTTCCAATAGGACAGTCTGTTGTTTGCATGTAGCACTGCAGTCTACTGAGCCGGTTGTGTCGCCCAAATCCAGTTCTCATAGACCCTTGGTTTTGTCTGACCTGTCCACAGTAAGGTGGCATCCGAGAAACATTTCTGAATGGCTTTAAGCTGTGTGTTGTCTTTAGGAGAAATCAGAGAAATCGACCACCAGCAAACCACTTTAAATTCATGTGGATACCATTTGTGATATGTAGAAATGTAAGAGAAGAGGTATTTGGAGTATCAAACTTATCCAGTCGGAATATTCATCCCTCCATCATCTATACACCGCTTAATCCTCCCTAGGATTGGTAAACAGTCTATCACAGGGCTACACAGAGAGACAAACAAGCACACTCACATTCACACCTACAGACAGAGTCTACTAGAGTCACCAATTAACCTCAACATGTTTCTGGACTGTGGGTGGAAGCTGGAGAACCTGGAGAGAACCCACGCTGCATGGGGAGAACATGGAGTCTCCATGCAGAAAGATATCCCAGTATTGCGTCTCCAGCTATCTTTATGCCTTTGTGCTTCCAATTAGAAAAAAGAAAAAAAACTTCTGCTATGCACAACATTGGCTTCTTTCGAAAGTCATATTTTGACATCATCGACTGCGGCTGCTGTTATCCAAGTGTGTTTGCCTGATAAAAAAGAAAAGCAATCTTGCACTGTTGCCCAGGCAAAGACTGTTGATGTCTAGGGTTAGGTCCCATTCATAGTAGTAGTACCAGTACTTGGAATCCAATCCCTACCATGACCACATACAACCTTTTATGCAGTTTTTCAAGTCAGAAAAAATTAGCATTTATGAGATTAGATGCTTACTGCAACTATAACTTATGATAAAGATTGATAAAATTAGTGCATTAAAGTATGTCTTGCAGTTTTTCAATTTTAAATGCTGGAAGCAACATACTACTCACAATACGTTCGGGATGTTGTGAGAGACTCAGTGGATTTCATACATACAGTCTTTGTTTCACTTCAGAGATTTCTGGGACAGGGAGGCTATTGCATTGGGGTGATAGACACACCTCATTTTGTGTTTTCCATGTAATGGTCTCACTGTGTCCAGCGTGCCTTACATATTGGAGCCAATACCAAGAAACTTAAAGACAACCCTTTTCAATGAGGCACCAATTTCAACATTCTGTGGATATAAAAAGCTGATATTGTCAGTAAGTCATTTCAAGTTCATCGTTCAAAAAGCCATGAACACATGACGTCACTTAACGGACGAGCAGCGCCACCTGGCCATAGCACGCCTTC
>NW_007578128.1:489669-491186 GCF_000690725.1 Stegastes partitus | reverse complement strand
GCAGGTTTGACGAGCTGCTCTCCAATATTGTGTGGGTTTTTTTTGCCTTGGCAATTAAAAGCAAACATTCAAATGACACCTCCGTGGCTCTGAGTAAATCACTGCCTGCTTTTTTGAATACTTTTCTGATGTCTCTGGATCTTTTTGACAGGGCTAGCTGTTTTTTCCTCTGAAAAAGAATCCTGACCTTCATTCGTCTCTGGGTGTTTTGTTTTCTGATGTTGTCCTAACTTGCTCGGCTTCTTGCTGTCATTTCCTAGCATTTCACTACAAATCACACATTCTGGTCGACTTCTGTCTTGTCCTTCAATACACCCAAGGTTAAGGTAACTCTCCAGGTATAGTCAGACTTTTTTTTTAGACACTAATGAATCATAGAGGGACACACACACACAGAGGGACACACACACCCCCCTCCCCCTCCACAGCCCACCTCTCACCCACAACACAACCACACCAACAACCGCTGTCACACCTCAGACTGTACCCCAAACTGCCCCCCCGTCACACACACACACAGTGTGTGAAGAGGAAGTGAGCCGCCTCTTCCAGAGGCAAAAAATCAGAAAAGCACCAGGCCCAGACGGAGTGTCCCCCTCCTGTCTGAAAGCCTGTGCTGACCAGCTGGCTCCAGTCTTCACCAGGGTCTTTAACAGGTCCCTGGAGCAATGTGAAGTCCCCTCTACTTTCAAACATTCCACAATCATACCGGTTCCCAAGAAACCCTCCATCACAGGACTGAAGGACTACAGACTAGTGGCTCTGACATCTGTGGTCATTAAGTCGTTCGAGAGACTGTTGGAGGTCCATAGTGGGTCCTCTGCTGGACCCCCTGCAGTTTGCCTATCGGGCAAACAGGTCAGCGGATGATGCAGTCAATCTGGGGCTGCACTACATCCTGCAACATCTTGAACACCATCATCCCTGGAATCCTCTCCACCAAACTCTATACCTCCTCAATGTGTCTCCATCCATCTGTCAGTGGATTACCAGCTTTCTGACAGACAGGAGTCAGCAGGTGCGGATGGGAGACATCACCTCTTCAACCCAGACTGTCAGCACTGGCGCCCCCAAGGGATGTGTCCTGTCTCCACTTCTCTTCTCCCTCTACACCAACGACTGCACCTCCAAGCACCCATCTGTCAAACTCTTGAAGTTTGCAGACGACACTACAGACATCGGCCTGATCCAGGACGGTGACGAGTCTGCAGGAGGTTGAGCGGCTGGTGTTTTGGTGCAGCCAGAACAACCTGGAGCTGAACAAGCTCAAGACTGTGGAGATGAGAGTAGACTTCAGGAGACAGCCCTCGCCACTGCTCCCCCTCACCATCAGCATCAGCTGTAGAGTCCTTCAAGCTCCTGGGGATGACAATCACCCAGGACCTGAAGTGCTCCCATTTCCGCTGAACATCCGCTGCATCCTCAAAAAGGCTCAGCAGAGGATGTACTTCCTGCGACAGCTGAGGAGACACGGTCTGCCACAGGAGCTGTTGATTCAGTTCTACACCGCCGTCATC
>NW_007578128.1:484005-488694 GCF_000690725.1 Stegastes partitus | reverse complement strand
ACACATAGTTTTGCTACAATAATACCCTCATATTTCTGGATCTTTTTTCACTAAACTGTGTAAACGACATGTTTCCAGGATGCTTTGTTCACATCAGTTCAAAGTGTTGCAGGTAGAGAAGCTCAACAACTTTGACTGCAGCTAGAAATAGAAAGTGAACTGAAATATAATCCTGCATTGACGGAAACATCCTGAAACTTCCTGCACACTCTGCACATGCAGGCTGCCCTCTGCAGTCTGACACTAACCTCCACTTGTCAACATTAACTGCACTTCTCCATCATTCACACTGTGGAGCTGTAACACTAAACTATACAGTGATAACAACACACTTTACACTGGTTCCCAGTCCACCTCCCAGTATCAAGGCCCAGTCAGAATCTCTTCACACAAACTGCTGCTGCTTCAACCTCTGTGGATCATCAGGACACAGTTCATCCTCTCAGCACAAAGACCGTTCTGATCATCACAACTTCCAGCTGCAGAGAGAAGAAGAAAGAACAGAGGAGATCAGTGAGTTTGATCTGCAGCTCATCAGTTTAAACAGCAGCAGGACTTCAGTCCTGTTCAGAGCAGCAGCTTCCTGTTAACATGTTGGAGTGAACACACTGAGCTCACACACCTGCACACACTGTCAGCATCAGGTGTGTTTCTGCACATTTCACTGCAGTCCACAGTGGAAACAAACTGCTGAGAGTCATGAGCAGCTTCATGACTGTACAAACTCTTCACTCATGATTTACTGAGTAAAATGATTTAAATCAACAGTGAGTCCATCAGTACCTCATCTGTTCCTCAAACACTAGCTGACAAACCAACATGGAGGCTGTCAGTCAACACATCTGGATGAAAGCAAGGACATAAGGACACAGATCCAGATGTGACTGCTGGACCACATGATGACTAGATATAATGATGCTTCTCTGAAACAAGAGCTGCTGGTTTGCAGGCTTCAGTCACACTGATCTCAGAGCTGTGCCAAACATTAAACTGATCAGCTGATCGCTGTTGAAATGAGACAACAAACAGTGAGATCAGATGTGATGTGACGACACTTTGATGGGGGAGGACCACTGTCTCTGGACATCTGGAAGGCTGTCAGCTGGAATCAGCTTTATTTAACACATCAACACAACAACAGTCGGCTTCACATCAACTCAAACACACAATGACAACAAGCTTCTGGCTCATCTGATTGGCTGACTGCTGCCTCTGTGTTTCTGCTCAATCAGAAGTCTGTCATGATTCTGCTCTCACAGCTTCACCAAGGAAAGAAGCAACTTCTACTGACCTCACAGTCTGCAGGCAGCAGTGTGGACTCTCCACAAGATCATACAGCTGTTTCATATTTGAATCCTGCAGGTAATTTCCTCTCAGGTCCAGATGTTCCAGATGGGAGGGGTTGGACTTCAGAGCTGAGACCAGAGAATCACAGCTGATCTCTGACAAATTGCAGCGCCACAATCTGAATAAATAAAAGATGTAAGCTTAGGAGAGTTTCTTCTTGAAATCACTGAAAGTTTCATCATGTGTTCAGAGCTGAAGAAAGTTCAGAATGTATAAGTTTAGAAAAAACTTCAGCTGAAGCCACCAGGATGCATCTTTAAACAGTTCAACAGAACCAGTGAGGAAGAGCTTTCAGGAATGTTAATGACAACATGCTGCTGCTTCAATAAAGATGCAGTGACTTCAGCTCTGAAACTCTGCAGCTCCACCAGTGGCTCCATCAACACAAACTCATGCTGAGCAACAAACACAATGAAAACACACACTGACATTTATTTCACTTTCTGCTCAGAGTCAGAAAAACACAGAATGAGGAAACGTGAACAAACTGAGGCTCCAGACTCTAAAATATGTTCATGTTGTGGAACCATGGAGACGTTTCAATCCGGACTCAACATTTAAATGCATTTCATCACTGATCCATCTGTCATTTATAGTGAAAAGTGTCCATCACAGTTTTCAGAGGACAAGGTGACGACTTCAAAGTATTTCCTCAGCAACACTCTAAAGAACAAACATCTTCACTTTCAAGTGACAGAAACCAGAGAAAAGAAGAAAATTAGTAGAAACTAGAGCTGAAAATGTTCCCATTACTCCCTGATAAATGACTTCAATGATTCATCAGTTGTCACAAATCTTGCTGCTGAATTTTCTGCTGATTGAAGAATTGATGGATGAGCTTCACATTTGATCAGCAGTAAAATGAAATTGTGGCATCATGGATTTGAACATTTAACTTTTAAAAACATCACATTGCTTCATCCAAGTGTTGGAACCAGCAGATGCTAAACATTAGTTTCTGTCTCACAGGCGGAAAAACAGGTTGAATTACAGATTAAACTATCAGTCCACTTTTTGATGAGTCCACAGACAATACATTAAAACATCTCTGTGATGGTTGGAGTCAATTATTGAGCAAAAACATCAAACTGGTTCCAGTTTGTCCACTGTGAAGAATTTCTGTTTTCTATCACACTAAACTGAATATGTTTAGGTTTTGGACTGTTGCTCGAACAAAACCAGACATTTGAAGACGTCACCCTGAACTCTGGGATCAACATTTTTCACAGTTAAACATTTAATAAACTGAGCTACTAAATTAACTGACAGTTTTATCAATAATGAAAAACAACATTTAGTTGTTGCTTTCAGGTTGAACTGAAGCAAAATGCGAGGTCAAATATGAGGTGAAGATCACGTGTGTCAGAGGTTCACAGTGAATTTTCAGTGGAGGATTTTTTTTGTTTTATTGAGCTTTAAAATTTGAAGCTCAACATTTCTCTAGCAGTCATAGGACTAAAGCAGTGACAAAGGAAACAGACGTGACCGTGAAGCTCCTCAGTGTGGATCAGTTTCATATCAGCCTGATGGCTGCAGTTTAGTGTCACTTCAACTTTACATCATATTTATCTCAGCACACAAATAACACGTCTGACCTCAGAGTCTGCAGGCTGCAGTGTGGACTCTCCAGAAAACCACACAGATGCTTCATTCCTGAATCCTGCAGGTTGTTCTGACTCAGGTCCAAATGTTTCAGATGGGAGGGGTTGGACTTCAGAGCTGAGACCAGAGAATCACAGCTGATCTCTGAAAAAAAGCAGCGCTCCAATCTGAATAAAGAACAAAAGATGCAGATAAAATGATTGACGATCCAATCAGATGTGTTCAGGTTCTGAACGTGCAGCTCAACATTTTGTTCCAACAGGTCGGGGAACCCAGGTGTGGACATGGATCTGGCAGACAGGCAGGTTAAGTGTTCAAAAGGATTTATTTAACTAACACACATCAACAACCTGCTGCTGATCTCAGTCCACTCTCTCATTACAGGATCAACATCTGGATTGGATGTGTGGAACTCAGACTGCTGAAGCCTCACATCACTTTCACATCAGCTTTACATTCAGACACACAGCAGGACTGTGGATTCTGTCCTCCATCATGTGACCCTGCAGTCAGGTTATCAGGGGATTTCTTCACAGTTCAACAACCTGAAATATCTTCATATTGTTTTCAGAAAATATCTGAAAAAAGGATGAACCAGAAATCAGGATTTGAATTGAATACATTGAAACCAGTCAGTGAACTGACCTGAGAGTCTCCAGTTTACAGTTTGGACTCTGCAGTCCAGCAGAAAGATGCTTCACTCCTGAATCCTGCAGGATGTTAAAGCTCAGGTCCAGTTCAGTCAGATAGGAGGAGTCAGACTTCAGAGCTGAGGCAACGATTTCACAGTGTCTTGCTGAGAGTCCACAGTTAGAAAGTCTGTCATGACACACATACGACAAAATATGTTTTAATGAAAGAGGTCACTTTGTATTTCCTTCATGCATTTGATGCCACAACAGCTGGATGCATCCTGTTTGAATCTGGTGTCAGGCTTTATCCTGATTTTAATCACTTTCTGTTATCATGATTTGATTAAAATGAGATTTTAACTTATGTGTGATATAAAAATGTAAAAGAAATGATCTTTTACAAGAATTATTGAGACGTCAGCTCTCGACATTATTGTTCAGTGCCTGTTGGATTTTTCTTTGCTACAAACTACAGTTAGAATGTGACAAAGACTGCAAAAGCTCAAGTTTCACTGCAAACTATCCTGTCACGAGGAGTCAGAAGTCCAGGAGCAGACAGAGAAACACAGCAAACCAAAATGATATAAAAATGCTTCATTTGACAAGATATGCAGATGAGGTGAGGAAAAAGGGAGCTCTGGAGGGGTTAATGGCACTGAGAAGTAGAGGGGAAGTGGTAAGGGAATGAATGGATGAACTAATGAAAATCTATTCAGAGAAACAAGAACCAATGGCAACCCCTAGTGGCATTACACAGGACTGGCAAGGCCAAAACCCTGTAGGGTGAGTGGATTGTACCAGAACTATGGAAGCCTCCCTCCGTAGTTTTGTCGGCAAAAATGTTCAAGTGTGTCTCCAAACAACAGGCACTTGTCATCTGTAAATTACAGAGGAAATCTGATTCCTGCTGTCCCCACTGACTGTCAATGGTCTCTTCCTAACACACCTCTACTGTTAGGAATGATGTCATGAGCTTCGGCTTCTGACTGATCAACTGTGCATCCAACAAAGTTACAGACTGTTGAGAACTAAACTCCCTCTTTCAGTTACTGAGGCTCCACTGCAGCTCAGAACAAACACTGTGGAAACACAAACACACTGACTGGAT
>NW_007578128.1:480748-483945 GCF_000690725.1 Stegastes partitus | reverse complement strand
TTTACATTCAGACACACAGCAGGACTGTGGATTCTGTCCTCCATCATGTGACCCTGCAGTCAGCTTATCAGGGGATTTATTCACAGTTCAACAATCTGAAAAATCTTCAGATTTTTTTCAGAAAATATCTGAAAAGGGATGAACCAGAAACCAGGACTTAAATTCAAGATATTAGAAACTGACCTGAGAGTCTTCAGTTTACAGTTTGGACTCTGAAGTCTAGCAGAAAGCTGCTTCAGTAGTGAATCTGGCAGGTTGAAGTTTCCACTCAGGTCCAGGTCTGTCAGACGGGAGGGGTTGGACTTCAGAGCTGAGGCCATGACTTCACAGTGACTCTCTGAGAGTCCACAGTTAGAAAGTCTGTCATGAAGCACATACACAACAAAATATGTTATTATGAAAGAAGACACTTTCTATTTCCTTCATGCATTTGATGCAGCAACAGCTGGACACGTCCTGTTTGACATGTTGTTCTTCACATCAGTGATTCGGCTGATTTTATCTGACTGTGTTTGATATGAAACTGAATTCTCTTCAGCCTCTCGCACACTTTGAATCATTGTTTAGATTAATCTGCAGATGAAGGACAGAAGATGGAGTTCAGAATCAATAAAATGCTCCAAGACTCGGTTCAACACACTTTGCAGCCTCCGCCTTTGTATGATTGTATGATCAGTAGTTTAAGGAGCCTCATATCCATGATAATACTGTTGTACAAGTGACATGACTGAATCACTTCACTGATCTCAGGATGATTCTCTACCTGTGAAACCAACTTACTGTTGCAGCATTAATATTATCTCATCATTGTCACATGGGGCCAGGGCAGCAGCTTCAACTAAACGTAGATACTAAGTTTAATTGATCAGAATTGTTGATCTATCCAGCACGAATTCGAATAACCAGAATAAACATGGAGCAATTCAAGAAAAACAGTACAAATAGCCCAAAATACATAAATTAAAAACCAATTCATTACAAACACTAAAACATTAAACACACTTCATTGGCATTGTCAGTGGAATTCTGCCTCTAAATATTAAAATAGCAGACAAAAAAAACCCCTGATTTGTTTTAATGTTGTTTTCATTTTGAGTATCAGACTGAATTATGTTGCACAATGTACAGTGCTCATAAAGTGTTGATTTATTTATTTTTTAATAGTAACAGCGCTAATTCCATTAAAGCAGTTTTTCCAGACCTTAGAAATGATTCAGATCTTAAAATCAGGTACAAGTTGTATATGAGGTGTGTCAGAACAGTTCCAGGATGGGAGCAACCTCTTATGTCCTGCAGCTTCTCATGTCATGTCACATCATGTCCTGCAACTTCTTTTCTCATGTTAGGTTGAACCAACTTTAAGTCACACTCATTTGTGTGACTTAATTTACACATACTCAAGAATTTACATCCCAACAAATGGAGAGACTTCATGTCTTGTAACTAAAAAACAAAAAACAAAAAAACAAAATGACAAAAATCAACATTTTCACAGGATGTCTAACAGTTCAAGATCATTTGAGACAAAATACAGCTGAGACTTGATATAAATTCCTTCCAGCACCTTCCACCTCAGAGGAAGTTCCTGCCTACACTGTGTTAGAGAAAAAGACCAAAGGGGCAGCAGCCTCTCCACCACAGAAAGGCTCTGACAGCACACAGCGCTTCACAGAGGAACATATACATGTGATGAAGAGCTGAGCTGACACTCAACATGTGTTTGAGGATTTATTCATTAAGACATTTAAACTGAGACACTCATTTAACACAGTTACAACATCTACATACAGATTACCTCTTTACCTCCTTTAAAGGAGAACTTTAAAGGTAACAAGAAAACCCTTCGACTCGTTGCTCTTAAAGAACACACAACTAGATGCAGGTCTAGGTTTGAGTCTCTGATGGATCCTGATGAAAGAAAATTAAATCTCAAACCCTTTTAACATCACACACATCTGAAAGAATTAAACTGTCCTACACACCATTAGAATATCAGACTTAAGGGAAGATGACTGGATTCATCCTCCACATCACCATGAAAGTAGTCTTGTTGTTATGAAACAAACCTGTTCTCCACTGAGAATCCTGCCAGCAGCCTGAGAGCTTAGAGGGAAGGAACCTTTACTATAAAACACTGACTTCACTTATTCAACATCAGTCAGAACACTTCGATCAACAGAGACATCAACAAGCACAAACACCAAATCATGAATCAAAGTCCAACCTAACTGCCTGCTGGAGCTCATATCAGGACACAGTTTAATAATTATATGGGTTTATTATAGTTATATCCAAAGTTCAGATATAACAGTGAAGCTGAACAACTAACAGCTGCTGTGAGGTGCTGAATGTGATATCTTTCTATGTTGGTGAAAACCTGCAGCCACCTGGGGTGGAAGAAGGTTCAGCTGTCAGTCTTCAGTCTCTGTAAAACACAGTTGAGTTTAATTTGCAGATTTGATTCTGCTTCTGAATAAACTAATGAAAGAGAAATGATTGATGTGGAGATTCTGGACATGAACAGCAGCAGACAAACAACAACTTGTTTGTGCTAAAGACAAATCAAAGGTTCACTTACTAAACTTCTTCCAGCGACAGTTGTTCAGTAGCAGCTTTCTGCTGCTCTCGTCAGCTTTGCGATGGTTGTTCTTTAGCTCTGTGTCTTCTGGCCCTGAAACACCTCAAACCACAAACCAGTCTGAACCTGCTCAGCTCAAAGATCAGTTTTTTATGACACTGATATCAAACACGGAAACAGCAGCTCCTCAATAAACATCATCATTGAACACTGACTTGTCTCAATATTTCTTTGACCTTTTCTACATCAAAAATAGCCTCTCATACATTTTGTGTTTTCTTATTTCAAAGCAGTCTCACTGTAATTGTATTTTAATATGTGTCATTTTAAATACAGACAAGGGAAGCAAAAAGCAAAAAAACAAACAAAAAAAAAAACAACAAAAAAAAAAAACTTAAATCAATACTGACTATATGATGTTGGAATGAACTGATTCATCATCTTTACTTTTTTTTTTTTAATCAAATGTAAATAACTCTTGTGGAAATGGTTCACAGCTGTATTTATTAAATCTACACACTTATTCATAGCTAATATTCGCATTAACTATGTTTATGTCAATAAATTATATTGGACGTAAATGTAAAATGACTTTATAGTGAAATATATAAAAGTACAT
>NW_007578128.1:475429-480212 GCF_000690725.1 Stegastes partitus | reverse complement strand
AAAGTTCAAAATGAAAGATCTGGGAAGACTGAAACACTTTCTGGGAATAGACTTTGAACAAATAGACAGGTTGTTATGTCACAGAACAGATATATGAACAAAGTACTGAAAAGATTTGAAATGGAAGATTGTAGGTCCAAAGAGACCCCATGTGAAGTGAAACTTGACTATACAGAAAATGCTGAACAAACGACATGTCCAAGAAAGTACAGAGAGTTTAATATATTTGTCCACATGCACTAGACCGCATATAAGTTTTATGGTCAGTAAACTCTCACAGCACTTTGAAAACCCAACTAAAGAGCACTGGAACACTGTAAAACACGTGCTCAGATATCTTAAATGTACAGCAGAACAGAATTTATGCTTCAAAAGAAATGACAGAAGAAACTAGGTTTGAGAGTGTACAGCGATGCAGACTGGGCATCAGATAGAGCAGACAGGCAGAGTATCTCAGGTTATTGTGTTAGCCTAAGTCATGGAAGCTCTCTTGATTTCATGGAAGTCACGAAAACAACCAACAGTTGCACTTTCTACCTGTGAAGCAGAATACATTGCCTTAGCATCAGCTACACGGGAATGCATGTGTCTGGAACAGCTACTTGAAGGAATTGACAAATATCAGTATGCACAAACAAAAGTGTATAAAGACAATCAAGAGACTATTGCACTTGCCCAAAACCCTGTAAACAGGCAAAGGTCTAAACACATAAGCATCAAGTACCACTTCATAAGGGAAGTTGTAAACAGTGGGAAAATATGTCTGGAGTCTTGTCCCACTGAGCAAATGCTCGCTGATGAAATGACAAAGCCAGCCACTAAGGTGAAACTGAAAAGGTTTGTCAAAGATATGTTTGGAACATAAAAAGTATATGAAAATGTTATGTTCCTAGGTAACCCAATGAATTGTAGGCGAATGAAGGTGTTAAGCAGCATGAAATGTATATGCCTTTACTTTGTGTTTTCAGCCATGCTTTTATGTTGAAGGTTGGGTGACCAAATATACGGACGTGAAGTATTCTGTAAGTGAGGATAAATTGTTGCTTGTTGTTTGGTGGTTCATGATGTTGAAGTACCGAATAATGATGCAGTGGTTGTACCTGTTCCACAAAGAAGCCTGGAATTAATTCCATAACACAACGCCTGTTTGACGCTTTGCTTTTATTGTTGGGTTTGTCAGCTGCTTGGAGATCAGCTGCAGCGCTGAATTGATCAGTTTTTGAAACTCAGAAGTCAGGCTGCAGAGCTTCTTCCTCCAAGTCTTCTTCTTCTCTTTGCATCGATGCTGCAGGTGAGCAGACACACACTGTTCACAAAAGCTTCCTCTAGCAGTTCTGGAAATTTCATTCTGCAGCATCGATTTTTGTTTGTGTCCAGGTGGTTCTAGTTTTGGCTCCTGATCTCATTTACTTTTCCTCCTCCTCGGTCCAGCTCATCATTAAGAAAAGAAACACAGAAAACAGACATTTGTACATTTCAACTGTTAAATGAACTCTGAGTGATTGTTGTGATTAAACAGATGTGTTCATGATCATCATGTCGTCTGTCCAGACCTGCTGGAAGACAAATCAGGCTGCAGAGTGACCAACTGACGAGCTTTTATCATTGGATTTTTAAAATTTTTTAAAAGATGTTTACTGATAAAAACTGAACAGAAATCACGGTCAGTGAAAACAGCAATGACAAATAAAAGGTAGATGGAAGCACTGACGACGAGTTCAGCTGTTTAATGCAGGATTAATTTCCTGTTTTATGAACTAAAGCCCTGAAACTAAGCACCCTGTTTCCAGTAAATAAAGTTCTTATTGTGTTTGATCTTAAAGAAATGTAATTTTCTTTTTTCTTTTCTCTGTAGTTGACTCGATGCCATCAGATATTACAGATGTGATTCTAATATTTCATGATAAAAAGCTGCTCTTCCCTCACAGCCTTTCTGAGAAATTGTTCTCAGAAGCTTTATCTGGTATTTATATTTCTATTATCTTTGTTTCATTGTTGTAAAAAAAAAGTTGGAGGCATAAAGACTCACTTGGTTGTTTAATTCCTGAATCTGTGAAGTAGCAGCCCTATAGTTATATTTTCATTGTTGTACTGATGACACAAGAACAAAACACGTCTTCAACATGGATCATCTGGTTTTAAAATGAGGCAGCAGCAAACATCACAACAAGAAATGAGAAAATGTTCAACAAACTCATGCAACTGATGTCACTTCAAAACCATCAGTGTCTGAGTCAAATTAAAGCTGATTACTGACAATGAGGAACATTAACGTTACTTGCAATGGCAATTTTTCAATGTCCTTTAATTGCCGTTACTTCACAGGTGGAGCAGAGTGAACAGACGCAGACTAAAAGCAGAATCTCCAGTCCATATACTTGCCGTTAGTGGATGGTTTATTCGATGACATGTAAGAAATTAAAATACAAGGGTTTTCCTATGGTGAATTTGGTACCTGTGCTGGTCTGATGCTGGTCTGGTGAGAGCTGTTGGCTCTCCCCCTACCTGTGCCTTCCTCTTCCTGTCACCTGTGCCCTCTACATATACACCCTGTGTCCAAAACCGCCACCATGTGTCCAAACAATCCACATCAAATTACCTGCCAACAACAACCATAAATGGCTCCTAACACTGGCCACTAATTGTTTTTAGTGTATAACGTAACAATTACCTATAAATAACAATATAGGAGCAATATAAATTACAACCTTTTTTCCCCCCTCTTTTTTTTACATTACATTACATTACATTAGGAAAAAACAAAACAAAGATTAGTCCTCAGTCCTTGCTGGGCCTAGTCCTTAGCGGACAAGACCTTGTGCATCTGCTTTTGTCTCCAGTACCCTTCCCATTAGCCAGAAGTCTCGTGGTGCAGTGGAATCCACCACCATAACAATGTCCACTGGAGCAAAACTTCTTTTTACCTTAGACCACTGTTGTCGCTCTTGGATTAGAGGTAAGTATTCCTGTGTCCACCATTTCCAAAAGAGATCTGCCATATATTGCACTTGTCTCCATCTGCGTCTGGTGTAAAAGTCTTCCCTCATAAAGTGGTGGTGGTAATATTGGCTTACTTTTTAGCAGAAGACGATGATTTGGTGTGAGTAGTTTCAGGTCCATTGGATCATCAGAAATCTTGGTTATGGGTCTATCATTCAGAATTGCTTTGACTTCACAAAGTAAAGTATGCAATCCTTCATCATCCAGAACTTGTTGGTTAAGAAGATTTTAGCACATTTCGAACCATACGGACAAGTCGTTCCCAAACACCGCCGTGATGGGACCTTAGCCCACCTTAGCCCTTGCTGAAGTATAGCACTTTGGATTTTATCCTGATTCAAGCCAGTGAGTGCTTCTCTCAATTCCCTATCAGCACTGATGAAATTTGTGCCGTTGTCTGATCTTAAGGATGAAACTTGACCTCGTCAACAAATGAATCTTCGTAGTGCATGGAAGCAGGAGTGTGTCAAGTGTATGTGTAACTGTCACGGACAGGGTTCAGAGACTCAAATGTGGACAAAGACTCGGCAGCCAGATGTACATACAAGAAAAGGATTTATTAAACAGAAGCGTTTTTAGGGTTCGAGGAACCATATACTCAGAACTAAAAACAAACCAGTGCTCTCAAATGGGCTGGTGGAAAACTTATACCAAACAAAAGACAAAAAACTCAACAGGACTAATCATACTATACCAAAAGCTACAAATCAGGATTAACTCAACCTAGGGGCTCATTGAGAACTAAGCAAGAGATTTGAAGCTTACTGACAGAAATGAGGGAAATCAGAGAATGGGCTCCAGGGGTCTGTGTAGTGGTGGCGTGGCGTGTTCCAGAGGCAAGTCGGTCCAGGTGAGCGTTTAGGTGGCAGGAGATGAAGATGGGAAAACCAAACAGGATGATTGCAGAGACAGGATCAGATGGAAAGCAGCTGGTGGGATCTTCTGGTGGCGGAGAGGGTCGGAACTGATGCACAAGGAGAAACAGGGTTAACAAACAGAATCAGAAGTCAGAGAAGTGAACCAACAACCTGGCCAGGGCTCACTAAGTGGAGGTAGTTAACGGACTGGCGTTGAGTAGTGGTCTGCTGGTGCCTTTTATATGAAGACCAGGATTTCAAAATGAGGAGACCACTCCCGCCACAGCTGGAACCGACCAGTGATTGCAGATGAGCTGCATCTGCCCTCCACCTGCATGAATACAGAGTCTGAAGAAAGGAGGGTGAGGTTCTGCCACTAGAGGGAGCCAGAGGTGGCAGACATGACAGTAACTTCAAGATGTATTGCCTTACTTGCCATGCAGGTGAAGATTACACCATACCTTTTGGTCCGGCTTGTAGAGAAACTCTGGTCCCTTGATCCAATTTGCAATTTAAGAATAGGTCTGCTGTTAGTCCTCCAGAGGCTTCATCTGCTGGATTTTCCTTTGTGCTAACATACCTCCATTGTGATACATCAGTAGCATCCCTCACAAAGGAGATCCTGTTTGCTACGTACGTTTGGAAGCGCTTGGTTTCATTGACTGCTGAGCTGTCGGTCCAGAAGACGGATTTGTCAAGTTGAAGTTCTAGTTCTTTCTGCAGCATTGTGTCGACTTTCACTGCAGCCGTGAGTTCCATTCTGGGAATCGTCATCTGTTTATATGAAACAATACCATAGCCACTTTTGCTGGCGTCCGAAAAATGGTGCAGCTGTGTATATGAAATGAAAAATGAAATGAAAAATACTTTATTTACTCCAGAAGGGAAATTCAATCTTGTAAAAGCTCACTTTTTTTTTTTTTTTT
>NW_007578128.1:445548-473314 GCF_000690725.1 Stegastes partitus | reverse complement strand
GATGTTGTCTCCATGAGGTTCACAGAGGACATTCCAGTCTGTGGCCTCAAAGCATCCTCTCAGAGCATCTTCAGCCTCCGTAGACCAGGTTTTAATAGTCCTCCTAATGACTGGCTGCTGCTTAGCGACGGGTTTGTAGGTAGAGGTGAGAAGAACCAGATTATGATCTGATCTTCCTAAAGGAAGCAGGGCAGAGGAGCTGTATGTTTAGCTACCACGGAGCTGATGACATCACAGGCTGTCTCTGGTGCGGTACCTGGTATTATATAAACCACTACCAGAATAACACAGGCAAACTCTCTGGGTAAATAATATGGACGGACACTCACAGCTAGCGGTTCGATGTCTCTTGTGCAGATCTTCTCCTTGACAGTGACATGTCCAGGATGGCACCAACGCTGATTAACCAGCACTGTAATACCACCTCCCTTCAGCTTCCCGCTGAGCTGTTTATTTTGGTCTGCACGGACCGTCTTGAAGCCGGGTACAGACGCATTACAGTCCGGGATGTGTTCATGTAGCCATTTCTCAGTGAAGCACATAATATTGCACTCTCTGTACTCTTTTTGAGACCTTGTTAGCATTTCAAGCTCGTCCATCTTGTTAGCTAGCGATCTTATGTTACCCATGACAACAGTTGGAAGAAATGGTTTAAATCTCCATCGTTTTTCTCTCTGCCTTACTCCTGCTCTGCAGCCTCTTCTCTTCCTCTTTAACTCCACTGGGATTTGATGTATTATTTCGCCGAAAATTTTGATTTGGGAGAGTTTTAACAGTTGATCACGGTTGTAGACAATTTTTCTGTTGCCATGGATACTCATCATAACAACTTGTGAAAAAGGCAAAAACATATGCAGAAAAATCTCCTGAGTTGCAGAGATTTCAACTCAGCATAAAAAATCATCCAAGAAAAAACTTAATCTGACAGGTAATGTCAGTAAAAAGACAACAACATATAAAAAAAAATCCTCAAAAGCAAAAGAAACTGTTACAAATTGCTGCCACCTAGCGGCGCATTCCAGAACAAGTGCACACACAATATCTGACTTGACCAAAGCTTGCCAGCTTCATGCACTGCTCCACTTTAAAATCTATCATCTTGTTGAGATCTGCTAGCCATGCTGTCCATCGCTGATGTTATGACCCTGTGCGGGTCATCTGTGGTGTTTTGTGTTTTTGCTGCCTGTTTCTGTCCTCAGTGTGAGTGTGTGCATGTGTGTGGTGAACGAATGGATTAGGAGCAGGTGGTGACCCTAGATTGGCTGTCTCACCTGCTGCCGCGCCGGATTCCAGCCACCCAATTGGTCAGAGGGCGGACCAATCCACTATTTAAACAGCCCGCCAGCTGCACTCGTTCTCCTCACCTCCAGCCTCACCACCTCGGAGAAAGCCAGCAGGCCATCGCAACTGCACCGCAGGAGGATGCAGCAGTAGTGTGTTTGTTCCAGGATCGTGTGAAACAGATCCTGAGTCCTGTAGTGACTCTTTGTAAAAAGTGTAGTTAGAGAGCAGAGTAGGAGGGAGAGGCCTTTTTCTTTTGAACCTTTTTCTCCTGTTTTTTGTTTACTAGGTAGGTAGGTTATTGTCTTTTATTTGCTTTTTCTTTTCTGATAGGGAGGTCAGGGTTCCTGTAGAATAGGTTTTTGTTTGTTATTTTGGCCTATGTTCCCCTCTACATTGTAAAAAATAAAAATAAACTGCTCTTTTGATACCTGGCTTGACGTGTTGCTGGCCTTCTTTGAGGTGGAGAGACTGGTGTGGAGCAAATATCATGTTATGCTCAAGGTTCCCCTAGACCGGGGCATAACACTGAGAAAAGGTTTGGGGTGTGTTTTCATCCCATCCAAGGTTTTCCTTACAGAGATTCTGCATAATCAGTTTGGCTGGCAGAGTAAATGGTGCAAGAAATCCTACGGGGTCATAGATTGAACCAACCACTGACAAGATGCCATGTCTTGTGTATGGTCGTTCCTGTGCTGTAATTCTGAACACATCTGTTTCAATGCACCAGTGCAATCCTAGAGCTCTTTCCATCGGCAGATTGTCTTTGTCCAAGTCCAGTTCCTTGGTCTCTTTGGTTCTATTCTCTTGTGGAATGGATACTAACACAACACAGCTGTTGCTGATCCATTTTGACAGCGTGAATCCTCCCTTTTGGCACAGAGCAGTCAGATCTTTTACCATTTGATGTGCTTTCTGTTCCAAAGGCAAGGATTTCAAACAATCATCCACATAGAAGTTGTTATTGTTTATAGTGTTTGTCACCTCTGCTGGAAAGTGAGCTTTGTTGTCTACAGCAGTCTTTCTTAATGCAAAGTTTGCACAACTTGGTGATGATACGGCCCCGAAGACATCTACATTTATCTGGTGTTCAACCAAATCTTGCTGCACATCACCACTGGACCACCACAGGAAACGCAGATAGTCAACATGCTCGTCCAATACTTTGACTTGACGAAAAATTGCTGAAATGTCAGCCATCAATGCAACCTGTTCTTGTCTGAATCTGATGAGAACTCCAATGAGTGAGTTAGTAAGGTCTGGACCCTGCAGCAATTAGCAGTTAAACGATGCTCCTTTAAAAACTGTGCCACAGTCAAAGACCACTCTCAAAGTTCGTTTCTTTGAATGATACACTCCATGATGTGGGCTGTACCAGAGTTCTCCATCATTTCGATTCAGCTGGTTCACTGGTATCATTTCAGCACAACCGTTGTCAATCATTTATGTATATTCATCACAAAATTTCTCATCCTTACAAAACTTGCACTTTAGGCTCTGGATGCGTTGTTCTGCAATGCAACGGTTATCTGGCATGCTGGGATTCTCTTGTTTGAAAGGTAAGTCTAGGCAGTAGTGTCCATCTTTCATTTTCACTGAGTGATTCATAATATCCAAGAATTTTACGTCTTCTTTGGACATTTCCCCAGTTTCCTTACTGGTTCTTTCAGTGAAGTCCTGATTGCACTGTTTAACAACTCTGCCAGGTTCGCAATATGCGATTGACAACAGCAGCAGGGCAGCCATTTTCATCCCTGATGTTGTTGTCTCCTCTCAAGGGACCATAGATGACCCAGCCCAGTAGGGTTCTCACAGCGTATGGGAAGGTAATTTTTATAAGATTTCATTTTATAACAGGACAAAAGTCACTTACAAAACATCACAGATTAAAAATGTTGTGCCTGTCCTCCTGATGTTCTTCAGTGGAGCTGGAAACAGCATTCTTCTGCTGAAGATGCTCCGTTAGAAGGTCCAGGATGGAGCTGCTCATGTTCTGTGGAGTCTCCCAGCAGTCAGGGAGGATGGTTATCCAGCTGGCCCTCCAGTAAAACATTATTTAAACGTTATTTGTAATGCACAGTAACCGTCATTAGAATCAAACAAGGTTGTACTACAGGAAATGAAAGCAAGAAAATAATTCCAACGTACCAAGGCAGTGATCAAGTACAACAGTAAATAAAAATATATATGTCCAACATTAACTTTAACTTCTTTTAAATAGATTGGGAGCAATAAACAAATTACACTGTAAGGACAAGTTGTGACCGCTAAACTACGTATATCCCTGTTAAACCGCTACGGAACCTTCAGAGCCAGCAGCAAATTTCAGAAAGTCTTGCCGACATCAGGCTGCTCTCGGCGGCTACTGTGAGCTGTCAAACCAGGACGCTCACATCTTTGAAATCGTTGGGAGTAAAATTTTGAGCAGGCTTTATCTTGATAAAATGAACATATATTTGATGTTTATACCACTACTCTTTAGCCCAAAATAATCTTAAAACTACATTTGGTGTCACAATAACAATCGTAGTTACAAAAAAAGCTTGTGTTACCATTGCAAGTTTTCTCCTCGGCTTTTGTCGCTGGTTGGCGCGAAATACATTCTGGGATACTTGGTTCTCTGAAGTCCACACAAGTCCGGTCTGATGCAGACTCGATAATGTGGGCGGAGCAAGAACACATCCCGGCATTTCCAGACAGTACTTGGTCAGATGCTTACTTTGAATTGGGACAGTACTTGGTCCCCGACTGATGATGTTTCACAAGTCTGCAAGAATGCAAGTATGGACAAGTACGCATATTGATTTCATTTGAATTAAACTGAACTGATGCATGATTTGATTTGAATTGAACTGATACTTGATTTGATCTGGGTTGAACTGAACTGATACATGATTTGAAGTGAACTGAAATTGAGTTTATTTGAATGGATATGTCTTATGTTATGCTTTGTTGTTAATATTGTGTTCCATGTTTGTTAAATATGACAGTGTTTCAAATACCAATGATCTGGTTTTTGGGCTTCTTTTGTATCTGTTCCCCACTCCAGTAGAACCTAGAACTGATCCAGTAGCATATATAGTGTGGTAATTGCGATACACTCGCTTCACTTCAATGTGATCATGTTTTACTTCCTCTTAATAAAATCCTCCATTTATGTGAAGCTGCAGCTGATGGATCATAGTTAGAACATTTCTGCCTTCTAGCGGCCACACACTGCAACTACATGTATGTAAAGTTAGTGAAATTACAGAACAGCTACACTTCCTGCTACTGCCCTAAAACTAAAACAACTATTGTTACTCATGAAAGTTACAGTGATTTTGTCTCACGTGATGTCAATATATCTGAACATAGTATTAATGCTTGAAGCCATTTAATGCAATACGTTGTATGTTGTCTTATTAAAACAGAAAATAAATCTATTTTGTGGGGAATTACAAACCTACAAGCCCATCATGATGCCTCTGGCAGTGGATTTAACAAGGTTCTTCACTGGCAATTAGTCATAAAATAAGTAGCTTTTAAAGTAAGTTGCTAAATTGTCAGTATTGCCCTTTTTTTTCTCACAGAAATCGAATTAACACTTTCCAACATATTAAAAACTTTACAAACACGAAAGCAATCAGTCCCAGTGCAGAATCATTGGAATTTTTCTCTGATTTAATCACAACGTACGCTCCTGACATTTTACATACTGACACATAATATTTAAGATATGGAGATAAAACAATCAATACTTAAATCATGTAATTTAACAATATACTTTATCTCAGTGCATAATCAATAGTCATTTGGAGGCATAAATAAACACTGCTAAGGCTTTGAGGTTTCTCGTGTGATCAGATTGTGATTAACAAACACATTTGAAATGATAGACATAAAATTCTGGGTTAGTGTCTTGGCACAGAAACAGGAAATCATATACACACATGGACAAAATTGTTGGTACCCCTCGGTTAATGAAAGAAAAACTTACAACGGTCACAGAAAAAACTTGAATCAAGGTGTGTCCTCTAATTAGCATCACAGGTGTCTACAAACTTGTAATCAGTCAGTCGGCCTACTTATAAGGTTACAAGTCGTCACTGTGCTGTTTGGTGACATGGTGTGTACCACACTAAACATGGACCAGAGGAAGTGATGGAGAGAGTTGTCTCAGGAGATTAAAAAGAAAATTATAGACAAGCATGTCAAAGGTAAAGGCTATAAGACCATCTCCAAGCAGCTTGATGTTCCTGTGACTACAGTTGCACAGATTATTCAGAAATTTAAGATCCATGGGACTGTAGCCAATATCCCTGGACGTGGCCGCAGGAGGAAAATTAATGACAAATCGAAGAGACAGATAATATGAATGGTAACAAAAGAGCCCAGAACAACTTCTAAAGACATTAACAGTGAACTCCAAGGTCAAGGTACATCAGTGTCAGATCACACCATCCGTTGTTGTTTGAGCCAAAGTGGACTTCATGGGAGACGACCAAGGAGGACACCATTGTTGAAAACAAATCATTTAAAAGCCAGACTGGAATTTGCCAAACTGCAGGATTTGGAAAGTTGCCAGATTTAGGGAAAAAGTCATCAAGTTGGCAACACTGCGCATGCCGGTGGGTGTCGCACATCAGGGGTTGTGACGCATAATTTGAGCGACAAAAAATTAAACGTGTTTTATTTTAATATTATAAGATCACCATAATCTTCAAATTTAGAATTACATTTTAAAAACTAACAAACTAAAATAGAATACTTTTAAATTAAATGCTCAGTATTTATTTTCAGAAGCCACAAGGAGCCGCAGCAGAGGTATGAAAGAGCCACATGTGGCTCTGGAGTTGTGGGTTGCCGACCCCTGGTAATGACGGACAACAGCTCAGACAATAGATCAGTCTACCTTTTGTATCTACACAGACTGTATAGAAAGGTGAACGTAGCCACCATTATGTGAGCTTTGAATTTGGATTTTGGTCTTTTAAAACTGGACGCAACAAGTGAGCAGAGGATGTGCTCTGTAGGTAGCCCCGCCCTAAAGCATCAAAAGTGCATTTTCACTGCTTATTATTATTATTATTATTATGATGATGATGATGATGATTATTATTATTATTGTTGTTGTTGTCATTATTATTACTATTATTATATATTTATTATTCCCTATCTTTTATATATAAATATATATATATAATACATATATTTTTTCTATGTATCCCCATTCAGAAGCCCATTCTCATATTCTGTTTGCACTATCCTCTTTTGTTTGCACTATTTCTTATATTTATATGTACATTTTTCTGTCTCGTATGTGTGTATCTCTATGTGTAATGCTGCTAACAACAATGTGAATTTCTCCACTGTGAGATAAATAAAGGCATATCTTATCTTATCTTAAAAGCATACTGCTTTAGTAACTATTTTACTGGAACCATCATTTAGAAAGTGAACATCATGCTGTATTCAGAAATTCCTGAAATGTGCAATTGAGACCATAAACTCATTGGGACTTTTATACAATCAGACTTCTTGCCCCCTGACGAGTCGCCCCCTGATGGCTGTCAGAAATAATCCAGGTTTAAGGCAGTTCCGAGGCTACATCCTTCTTTTATGGACAGTCTATGGTTAGGGGTTTAGCGAGCAAAATATCATTAGACAAAATAAAACAATACCTAGCTGGTTCACATATGAGAGATAAGGCACAAAAATGATTGAAATTGCTACAGAGATTACATTTCTTTTGTGTTGGACTCTTTTCTTCTCCTGTGTGTTTCAGATTTAGAAAAAAGCCTCACATTGAGTACTAAGTGACCTACAGGCCTCATATGGGAACTCAATGCAAACTAAGCCGCTACTCCTTACTTTACTAGGATTCAGATCCTTTATTTTGTCCAGTACTTCATATATTCACTTCTATTTTAGACAAAAGTCAATCCTCCTCAACATACTAAATTTCTGGGTAGATATTTTGTCATTTTTCTGAGTCTATTTTTTCCAGCTGCACTTGTTGCTCTGCCTTTCTTTTTTAAATTCTCCAAAGGTTTTCTGTTCGATTTACATCAGGTGACGTACTTCACCAGGTCATAGCTTTTTATTTTTGTGCTTTCGCCGTTTCTGCAGTTTTTGTCAGCACCCTTTTCAGGCCCGTGTAATCACATTTCCACCTTTGTGCTTCACTGTCGGGACTATGCATTTGCTGTGGTGGTTATGGCCAGGTTCATGCCAAACAAGATGAACACCATCTGAGCCTAACAAATGTATCTTGGTCTCATCTGACCAAAGAATGTATTCCCAACATTCACCATTCAACCACAAGTTGAATTTTGCAGTTTTGAATTGAAAAGTGCTTTGTGTACCACGAAGGTAGAAAGGCACTGTGTAAGTATCATTTATCATTTCTTGTTGCCAGTTCTTTTCAAAGTGGATGCAGTTGAACTAATAGGAAGCTACCGTTGTGCTCAACTTAGTTGCATTGAGTTTCGTTTCTACCTTGGGGCCTGCATATCCAATTTGCAAAGTGTTTTTTACTGTTCAGAAGAGGATGTACTTCACTGCTGAAATAAAAAAAAAATACCACAGTTACTGAGAGGTGATACAATTTACAATCATTTCATATTTCATATATATGTGTATATATATATATATATATATATATATATATACATACACACACACATGTAGATATATATGTGTGTGTGTATAAGCATATATATATATACACACAACATTTCTATGGAGCCTACTTTAATTAGCCTAGCTTACTATTATTGGACATCCGACGGTGTCCAGAACACTGTTTTTCTAATGTATTTGGGTTTTTCACAAGCAAAAATGTACGTGAGCTGCTGAGCTTGGGAGACAAATTTAGTCTGTAAATCTGTGGATACTTTTTAACACTAGATATTTGGATTTTGGAACGGAATTAAGTGAGGCAGTGGCTCCGTATCATTTGTCAGTGCCAGATAACATCCAGTGGAACTAACCAGTGTGATGGTCACAGCAAAACGAATCAGGCCTTCTGAAGGCCAACGAGCTCACAGCTCTTTTTCCACATTTGCACCTGCAGTTCAGGGTCGTAGGAAAGGTCGGAGGACTGCCTCTTCACACCGTTGTACAGATAGCAGCCTCCTAGTCCTTCCATCTCAGAAGCAGCTGCAGCATAGATGGATATGGATGCTCCCTCTGCTGGAGTCTGAGGAGGACACGTGAAAAAAAAAAAAAAAAGCAGGTTGTGGTCAAGGTTGTGCCTGTACATGCTGTAATTCAACAAAGCAGGTTACTGGTGGAGTCACTGGGCGTCAAAAAATCATAATTGTGTATTGAAACTTTTCTACAAGGCTTTCAATGTAACAGTTATGTCAAACAAATGTTTTTTTTCGGCTACGGAGCTCAAGTATGTCATACATCAATTCCTAAAAAATAAGAGCTTGGGAAGAAAACTACAGTTTTTGGACACGCTGCTCAGCTCAGACACAGACAAATGTATGCAGCCAGGACAAGTTAACATGTACCCGGAACAGTATCTTTGCCACGGGTTTCTTGAGCGCCTGCGCGAGGCTCCACAGGTTATTGTACAGTGCCGTGTCCACCATCCCGGGGTCCACAGCGTTCGTAGTCACGGAAAAGCCGCCGGCCATCAGCTGCTCCTGCAGGTAGTAGGTGAAGAGGACCAGAGCCAGCTTGCTTTGGGAGTAAGCACCATGGGAGCTGTAGCAGTTCCTGAGGATGAGGAGGACGAGGATTTCGTTAAGTTCGATTGAACTTCACTGTCGCTCTGATGAGTGGCAGCCAAAAAAAAAATGCTGTTAAACATCCAAACAGATGCTGCAAAATCTGGCAAATGCATACAGATACAATGTTTTACTGATCAGAAATGAACACTTTGGTGACTGCCATTCATTCTACAGCAGAGCAGATTTCTTCCAATCAGACAGTATAAAACCTAAATTAATTAAGGCTGAAGTCAATCAAACCAAGTACAAAAAGGAACCGAAAGAGACACTTTACCTACTTACTGCACTTAATTTACTACACTTACTTTACTTCAGCATTGTCCTTATTTCACTTTCTAGCTTTACATTTTTTTAAAACTTATTTTATGTCCTAATTTTACTTACTTTCTTTTTAAAAACATACATTACTAAACCTAATTTGGTGACTGACTTCACACCCTACATGCTTACTGAGCTTGAGAAGAAGAAGAAGAATACATTTTATTTCTACAGCACCTTTCAAAACTTGGGTTACAAAGTGCTTTGCAAAGCATTATAATACACAAAACATTAGACACAGCAATAAAACTAATAAAACACCAGTAAAAAAAAAACACAACAAAAAACAGTGTAATACACTGTATATAATATATATTAATATACTTAAGTTAAAGTTTCGCTCCAGTTGGTGATTCCACACCTTACAATTCTTCTCTGCATATTAAAAGTGAAATATTTAAAGCTTTTCTTCTATAAATTCTTTCCCTTCCTGCCTTTAAATGGCTCGTATGTGACTACAATGTTGCTGCAGCTTGAGCACACCAGCTTACCCACAACTCTGTTCAAATACTATAAAGCTAAACACTGAAGTTTCAAGTTTGCAATGTTCTCTTCCAGCATACAAAAAAAAAACACCATATGAACATGTAAAGAAAAAAATTGTATTTTCACCAGTGGAAGTCTTTAATGTATTTATCTTTCTTATGTATTATATTTATTTGTTTTTTTTTTTCTTTTTAAGACTTGTTTTGGGCTTTTTTTTGCCATTGTTATAGGGACAGTTGAAGAGGGATTAACAGTTTCTTATGCTAGCTTAACAGCCGACAACAGGAGTATAAATGTATTTTTCATTGTGAAACATTGGGCAGTCACTGATACTTTGCATGCACTGTGCAGATTCTTTTGACACAGAAAGTCTAAACTGAAAACACTGCCTCCTCTGTGTTGTGCTCATATTATTTCAAGCACACAGCAGTACAACAAGAGGTATTGTGAAATTGCATAAAATGTTTACATATTTTATTCTGACTTCTTGCTAAACTTCTCTCCTGGGGTGCACAGCATTATAGAAATTTCACTCGCTCTGCCTGCAAACTCACAGTCATCAAACACCTTCACTGATTGATCATCTCACCTCCTATTTAAGTCCTCCATGTCTATAACTCCTGCGTAGTGAGTGGCAGAGGACATGTTGATGATTCTGGAGCAGCAGCCCGGTTTCCCTGATCTCTTCAGCACGTCCAGCAGCAGGTTGGTCAACAAGAAGTGGCCGAGATAGTTGAGGCAAAAGTGGAACTCAAAGCCGTCCTCGGTCTGTCTTTCAGGAACCAACATGGTCCCAGCTACAAGCAGAAAAGGAGAAACCGTTTTATCGCGTAAGAATTCGAAATGTAACACTAGTGTGACCTTTTGTGTATTTAAGGTGACAATCGGTGCAACCTACCATTGTTGACCAGGACATGGAGGGGAAGACCTCTGGCTTTGAAGGTCTGAACAAACTGCCGAACTGATTTTAGTGAAGTCAGATCCACAAAGACAAACTCAGCTGTAAGAAAAAGAAGCACTACTTTTAGCCAGCTTTCTTATTGGTATTACAAAGAATGACGATGTTTTTAGAATTTGTGTCTTCAGTCAACCAGCTGAATCTTTCTCTTAAGGCAAATGATGTTTCTGAGGTGGGAAACACTAACTGCTGGTGCCAATAATATGCAATCTCTATCCTCTGAAAATCCACAATTAGACATTTTACAATCACTTCATGCTATGTGGAGATGAGAAAGGAGCAGGACATTACACTTGTGTTTCTAGCTCCTCGTTTTTACTTGTTCTTGAGTTATTTGTGTCATTATTTCTAATTCTTAACTCAAAAACTAATGACTATGATCCCAGATTTGACACGTTTTACTTACTAGCATACGTATGCAGAGAAAAATGAATGGAAAAATATGAGACTGTCAGTCGTAAACCTTTTTAAAAACCTGGTGAATTGAGGTGGAACAAGTCTTGATTAGTTTTGCAGCAAAAATACGCTGTCAGCTATTTTTGTACTACTTTTTTTTCCTCACGGCACCCCACATGACTCCGAGTAGGGACTAGCTAATACTTAATAGGCATTTAATGAATAATGCATGATAAAACGGGAGCCTGCACTGCATGGGTTTTACTAAATAAATAGACACAGAAAGTCTACACTGAAAACACTGCCTCTTCTGTGTTGTCATCAGATTACTTCCATACACAGCAGGACAACACAAGCGTTCATTGCCTGAAATAACTAACGCTATGTATTGGTTGAGCTGCACTGCTGTGTTGCCCTTCAGCAAGAACTCTGCTTTTCTTTGTTATCTATGAGACAATATAGACATAAATACCAACAATTGTGGGATTTTTGAGATTTAATCAACCTGACCTTAGATGATGGATGTGTGGCCTCCTACCTCAACCACAATGTCAGAGGTCAAAAGTTAGCAACCAGACCATTTTGGTCACAGTATGGGGCCTTTCTTTTTCTTTCTTTCTTTTTTAAAAATTCTGATGCCAGATAGCTAAGAGATATAAAAGGCATAAAATTAGAAATGCATGATAAACCATGTGGGAAAATTAAGCTACACAAGGGAGCCTTTAATGGTAAAATTCTAGGAGTATTATTTCAGAGTTGGGGCCTCTGGGATCACATCTTTGCACAACTCTGGAAGTAGAAAGCATTCCCTCTAAACCACGGGTCGCCAACCCGTGTCTCCGGAGCCGCATGCGGCTCTTTCGTACCTCTGCTGCGGCTCCTTTTGGCTTTGGAAAATAAATAGTGAGTACTTTAATTTAAATGTATTTTATTTTAGCTTGTTGGTTTTTAAAATGTGATTCTAAATTTGAAGATTTTTGTGAACTTGCTCAAAATATGCGTCATAGCCGTCGATGTGCGACACTCGCCAGCATGTGCAGTGTTGCCACCTTGATGACGTTCTCGCTAAATCTGGCAACTTTCTAAATCTTCTTGTTTTTTTGGTTGGCTAAAGCGACTAGCAACAAATTTAGTGACTGTTTCTGATGTAATTGGAGATTTTTCTGGTGTTTTGGAGACTCTGACGTGAAAACACGTATCGTTCTGCAGTTACTGTCCTCAGCGAGCAGCGGTGCTGCCGTGAGCTCCTCCCGTCCCAAGGCGCTCATAGGCAGTCAGGAGTCTGGTCAGCGGTCCCAGCTGCAGTCAGCAGGACAACCAGACGGCATTTTTACTTTGCTGCAGGTGGATAATTTAAGATCGGCTTTTCATTTCATAAATACAAGGAGGATTCAAATACATATTTAGTATTTTATTTAAAGGTAACCTTCAACCCAGCGTTTTTTTTTTTTGGAGTTAAAAATGTTGTTGCAGAAATAAAATTTTGTTTTCTCTGTAGCAGTTCATTGATTTCATAAATGCAACACACTATTTTTTTGTATTTATACATAGCATAAAGGTAAAAACGATATGTGCAGTGTTATCGTAATTTTAGATTTCAAAGGGGTTTTGTGCCTCCCAGTGTTTTCTTTTACATGGGAAATGGGTCCAAATGGCTCTTTCAGTGTTTAAGGTTGCCGACCCCTGCTCTAAACCCTTATTTCTTAGCAATCACAGGCCTGTCACTAATGAGTCCTTTGCAACTGCTTGTGGCTTTTCGTAGCCAACTGCTCAAACACCTAATTAAATCAAATAAACTCCTACGCTGCAGTAACATTCCACTTCATACTAATTGAGAGGCCTCTAAAATGAGGGTAAGTACAGCTTCAAGTGACAGAAGGCCACATAATGCACATTCTAATGAACATGACGGCTGCTTAGAGTCCAAATAGTCCTTTTTGTTATAGACTTAACTGAAAGATTTGCCATCTTTTATGACATTTCCCTCTATGTCTCTTGAATTAGGTGATGAGCAGGTGGTTTTCTGCAGCAGTGAGCAGCAAATGAAGTATTTAGGACTCACACATAATAATAAAATATATCACTGCTTATACTATAGCCAAAGAAAGACACCTATTACTAACTTTAGGTCCCAGATTATAATTTTTATACAAAATAAAACCCCTACCTGCACCTTTATTCAACAATAAATTTCATGTGTATGAAACCTAAGACAACACTTAATATTATTAAGCACCAAAAGGTGCAGTGAAAAGTTCTAGTGAACCTAAATGGAAATGTATCACTGCAATCAATGTTAAAATTTAGTAGTCTGGACCACTGTGAATCTATTTTAAACACTGGAGGAGCAGCTTTTCATTTGAAAGCTCCACTGCTGAGTTTTTTGTTCTACGACTAACAAATGTGGTCAAACACAGAGATGGAGACAGACAGACGATTACCTTTTCCTTCGCCACCATCTTCGTGAATCCTTCTGACGGCCACTGTTCCCTCTTCTCTCTCATTCCCAGCTGGAGATGATGGAAATCAGAGAGAGGCTTGGTGGGAAGAAGTCCAGCAGATAATCCTCTTCAACCAATTCTACTGCCTACTGCACTGACTCATGGCATCTGTCTAAATCCTGAAACTGATTAACTGTCAAATATAGATCAACCTGAGCTTTATTTGACGTAATTCTGGCTAACGAACAAAGACTGCAAGTAAACTGGATTCTGCACGATCTGGCAGAGATTCCTTCATTTATTGACAACAAAATTAAGATGAAGGGAAGGGTCTGTAACTCTAAAAATATTCACATTACGAAAACAAAAGTTTATTAAATATACAAGGGTTAATGTACAAAAAAGCCCAGTTGATTCTGAGGGGGTCATGTGGTAAGCACTGATTGATATTTAACGGACTGACCCTTTGAAATGGACTGCAGGGAAGTACACAGAAGGGGAGCTGCTGACTGAGTGTGATTGGACAGTAGCCTACCTATGATAACATGCATGCCAAGGCTTGCCAGGTGTCTCGCTGTCTCAAAACCCATTCCTCTGGTGCCTCCAGTCACAATGGCAACCCTTCCATTTTGCTTGGGTAGGACTGTGCAGGAGGAGAGAGGGGACCACATGAGAACATTACCCAATCGTTCACTTTCCGTCTTTGGCCTTTGCTGAAATTAAATTTTCTACCTGTGTAAATAACAGTTAAAGTTAAATGCAGTTACATTAGAGATCCTTGCTAACTTTACAAGGATGAAAGACTTTTTGCAGCAGTTCATCTGTCAAATACGATGCTGCCACACAGCAGTGAAAGTCTCGACAGAGTTGAACTCCAAAGATGAAAGGTCAAAATCTGTCCACTCTGCAAACACGTGGACATCCTTATCTGGTATGTAGCTAGAAATGACGAGCATATGTCTGAGAAAGAGTCTGGTAACAATCAACAGGAATGTTAGCTTCCTTGTGCTAAAACTTTAATTAAAATAAAAAATCAATAAAAATTTGCTCACCAATCCACACTCAGTAATCTATAATAAAATGAAACCATGGCTGTAGAATTTTTTTGCATAAGGTGAAGGAGTCAGATTACTTTCTGAAGCCAACTAGGAAATTATACATTAGGTAAATTCATAATTCCACATCAGTAGCAATAAAAACAACCCTGAACAGTTAAATAAAAACCAAGGAGCCACACTATATCACTTTAATTTGCAGGTATAAGCTGTAGAAATTAAGCAGAGCTCCTTAATCGGTTTTGATCCTCTGAACTTGAAGGAGTTTCTGGGTGGTTTCATTTTTTTCTTACTGTAGGTTATTTTTTTATTACAATATAAAGTCCCAACATGTAGACATGTAGAATACAGAGATTTTTTTTTCTTTTAATAAAAGCTTAGCTTTGGCTAATTTTTTCTTTGAATTTTTAAGAAATTATGAAAAAAATGTCCTGAAATTTAACAAGAATATACGAAACCTGTGAAATAAAGTGCCCCTGAAGAAATCACGTGTTGCGCCTGTGAAAGCCGGATGCTTATAATATCAAATGGAAATCAATGCTGGCATGCAAAGTCTGGACATAAAACAACCAGGCAAGTGCTGATCTTTACTTTTATACACTTCTTTTACAACATGTTTAATTTTATCCACTGTCAGTGCAATATATAGACATGTATTTACAATATACATCCTAAAGAAACCTTAAAAAGACAAATCATGTAGCCTGAATGAAGAAAAAAACTCGTATAAAGTGGGCTCACAAAGGAGGTGTATGATATTTACCTGTTATGCACACTCTGATAGTGAAGCCAACACACAATCTTATCATGTAAAAGACTGTAAGTCTTTTTGTTTGGAATATCCCATCAGTCTGATCCAATATGAGTATTATTATTAGAATAATACAGTTGGTTTTGGATACACAATTTCTGCAAAGAATGTTTTGTTTGTTGAATTTAGTTAAAACTAAATGACTAAGAAATGTGATTTTAACCACAGTCATTCAATAACTTTGAAAAACAAAAAAACCCAGTAAAATAAAAAAGAAAAGAAAAGAATTCTTCATATAGCTGATTGACAGCTTAAATACATTCTTTCCATTTTGAAATTTCTGTAAAATATTGCAGGATTTTTTAAAAGCCAAACTGTTCCATATGGAAATACCACGAAAAATAAAAGAGTGAGTCTATTGTATTTTCATTCTACAGATTTTGTTTTTTAATGCTTCAGCATGTCTGGTATATGAAGCACACTGCATACAGGCAATGAAGTCAGCAAAGTTCTTTCAACACAGTCACTCCAGTGGCCGTCCGAGAGCACAGTGGCCTTCCCAAGGATTGTCCACATCATCCTCACAGGGTTCAGATTCGAAGTAGCTCCGTGAGTTCTCATACAGGAAGACCTGTTGATCCACCAGAGCTGGAGCTATGCGGTTCCTTTTCCCACACAGAACAGCACCTGAAGAGCTGAACAACCTGTGGCAAGGAACACTGGTGGCAGGAACACACCAGTACTTCTGAAGCACTTTGGGAAGAGTGGGGAACAAAGGCGCATGACTCGACCACCAAAGCAAAGGGTCTTCATTCAGACCCAGAACCCTCTGTGACTTGTAGTTGCTCAGCTCCTCCACCACCTGAGCATGCAGCTCCTCCTGGCTCTGGTCTGCATCGGACTGACAAAATATGGCAGCCAGAGGATTGTCTTGGGTTGCGCTGCCTGCAGAAGATTCTCTCAGAGGTGCTGGCTTTTTGCTAGGTGGCTCATCAGAAACTAGGGAGAAATCGTCACATGACCGCTCTGACATCTGCTTCTCCAGGATTGCTTTGGCCTCCTCGATGATGTTACTCTCAACTTTGGAACGCTCCTGAGTGGACAGGAAGGGCAGCTTTTTATACCGAGGATCCAAGAATGTAGCAATGTTGAGGAAAGCTGAGATCTCTTGAGATAGTTGTGAATTCTGCGAATAGGTGCTTGACAGGACCTTGGAGATTACCTCTTTGGTCATGCTGATCTCTTTGAGGTCCCCTTCCTTGACTTTGAGGGTGGTGTTCAACAGCATATGAAGCACAGGTCTCACCATGCTAATGGTTGGATACCTGCAAGAAGTGATCATGTTTGCCACAACTTTAAAAGGCTGGAGGACTTCAATCAAGGCCTCCAACAAGGCCCAGTTAGGGCCATCAGAGCTGAAATGATGGCTGCTGGAACTCTCCATGTATGTTGAAGTCACAGCAGCCTGTTGCTCTTTCAGTCTTTGTAGCATTGCCAGCGTGGCCAACCAAGTCCGACCGCGATCTGTGATCAGTGCGCACTGAGCGAGGCCATGTTGCTTCTGTTTTTCTCTCAGCATATACATCGCCGGTTCTCTGAAGTGATCGACAAGCTTGCGGCAACATCCCAGGAAGCTGTCAACTCGTGGCAGCTGGAAGGCTTCGTCCATTGCACGGTTGATGGTGTGCCCGAGGCAAGGCATTTCCACCGACAGCTCCAAGAGCGAGCACGCTTTGACGATGTCCACCGAGCCATTTGTGGTGGCGCCGCTGACTTTGTGAGTTATACCCCACTCAACAAAGGCTTCATACATCGCTCTGGTGATGTTCTCGGCAGTGTTGTCCTCTTGTACTTCAAATGTTTTAAGGCACTTGTTGGTCATCGAGAAGCCGGTTGCACAACTGTAATTGACTGAATGCATAGAGAGTGAAATGTATGTTCTATTCTGGGTTTGGCTTTGCCAGAGATCTGTAGTAACGCCACAGTTCACAACCCCAGCAAGCTCACTAAAGACCGTATCACGAGTACGGCAATACATCTGAGGAACCATTTTAACTGCAAGGTCGCTTTTGCTGGGAGGAGAATATCCAGGGTCGACAGTACTCATTAGGGTCTTGAAAGTAGGCTCTTCAACAATAGATGCAGGATACAAACCCTCACAGATGAAGTTGACGATAGCTATTGTCAGGTCATTGTGTCGTCTATTTTCATAATCTAAGCTCTGCCTCAAGTTTATGTCTTGGGATTGCTGCTGTGCATGTAGACTTGTGGGCTCAGTCTTTATTCTGGAGAATGCTGTGGCGAACGCCTCACGCATCTGATCTGTGTTGCTTTTCACAAACTCACTGAACTCTACGGGGTGATTCTTTTCAAGGTGGTAAGACAGGTTGGAGGTGTTCCCAGAATACGCGATTTGGCTCATACATACGCGACAGTAAATCCGTTTCCAGTGTAATATGCAGCCATCTGCATCTGTGTCAAAGCCAAAGTACTTCCAGACTTTGCTTTTTGCCCGTGGGTGTGCGACCAGATTGAGGCCAGAGCATGAAGGTCCTGAACTTTTACTCTCCATTGGTTCCTTGCGTAAGCAATCCACCTGGATGCCTTCACTTATTGAGAACCTAACAAGAATAGTGAAATAAACATTTAAGGATGCTCATAATAAACATTACAAGCGTTTGAGAAGTTAAACTTAGATGTGAATTGAAATCCTTCAGGCATGTTTACATGCAAACAAGGAGGCAGCTAACGGTGAAAAAACAGGATAAGGCAGGAAATCATGTAAACTCCATTATCTGTGATGCCTGCTAGTAGAAAACATCTGAAACAAATGTAACATAATACAATAATTTTGCAGTAAAACCTACCTTCAGATGTGCATAATGTTCAGTTCAGTTGATTTAATGTTTGAGGTTACAGTTGGGAGACCAAACTTACTGTCAATCCAAAATAACATAAACAGCTACAATATGAAAAGCCAGTAAAAGTGATTTGAATCTGAATTAATAATAGCTGTATGTGTTTTGTTTTCTCCTAATAACTAAATTAAGATGTGTAATGAAGGAAGAAACAATCAATTTCAAATCAAGATTGTGATTTGAAGAAATGCAATTAGCACATTGTAAACACTGCAATTTATGGTATACATTGTGTAAAATCATTTAACACAATGTATACCATAAATTGAAGCGGCTGAGTTGACTTAACTGAAATTAAACTCAGCTGGTTTTACCCTTTCACTACTCATAAGATGCTTTGAATTAATTTTTCAACTGTAGTGCAGTTACCTTATATTTTTAAGGTAGCGAGGAAACATGCTTTCTAAGTTGAAATCATTTAAAATCATTTACAGTGGATCTTTGAAGCAGGAAAGACAAGTTTTGAATTCTTCCAATTTTTGAATCTGTATTAAGATTACAACTCAACACAGCTTTAAGTGTAAAGTTTGTTAGATCTGACAGCACTACCTCTGGTTTCAAGTTATTTGTAAACTCAGTCTTAGAACACAGTAGAAGATCATATCTGACCTCCATTCTTTAATTATGAATTGCTGGTTTAAACATCTGCCTCCAGGCTTGTCTGAATCGCTGACATACAAACCACAGAGTCAGGCGGAAAAACTGGAATTTTTGCACAAGAATCATGAGCAGAATCTTTTCATCACGGTGCTGGAAATTCCATGTGAAAAAAACCAAGAATTTGGGAAATCCCTCATTACCCTGTAAGCGGCCTACATTCTTCATAAGATTACAGGAGTATAAACCTCAAATCTTCAGACACAGTGACCCCTTTATCTCCACACATGAGTTTCCCTCTGCTATCGTCACATTCTTTTCATCTATATTTTGGTTTGAGGTTTAGATAAAGTCTTGGAGCAATAGTAAACCTTTAGAGTTTAAGAAAAAAAAATCAGTTGAACTCAAGGTCTTCTTACCAGTTTTTTAGTCACAGCAAACAAAAAACCACATTGCTTATCAAGTGATGAATGAATAGTGCTGACTCTACATGAGTCCTTTTTTTAATTTAACTAATGAGAACAGATTTGTTCATTGCTTTCATCACCAATTTATGAGTGACTTCACACATATATTGTGATACACACAAATATTAATTATTATACTATTAATATTGCGATACCAATATCAGCCATTTCACCCATTTCGGTACATATGTTGTAGTTACACACGACTGAAAATCCACAAACTCAATAACTAACTAAGGCTTGTGCAGGCTCTTTCATACATAACTGAATTTTCTCGGAATGTTCCAGCTTGTTAGGGGTCACAATGGTATTTTTATCCTCACTAAGTCTACGTTAAGATTACTACAATACTGCATTGTCTATATACCAGAGTAAAATCATTTTTTCACTTAATGTATGATGGATTATTACCACAAAATGCACGTGAAATCGGTGGATATAGTGTATGAAGCCTTGTTCCTGGTAAGTTTCAAAGTTGTAATTCAAATTTCATAAACATTTGCAGCCTACAGCTGAGGTCAAAGAGCAACAGCTCTTGGTTTGTGTGGGCAGACACGCACAGACGTCTGAGTAACTATGAGAAATATATAATGTTGGTTTTATAATAATAATAATAATAACAATAATAATAATATAGGCTTATAGGACCTTGTAAACGACAGTCTAAAAAGAAATAATAGTTATAATTAACTGGAAACATGTTGTTAAATGAATAATGTTTTTTGTAAAAACTTAATTTGAATTAAATAATCTGCATTTTTTGATGTAAAATTCAACAGCCTTTGAGTGTCAGTGATACATTAGCTATATAGCATTACCTGCCAGCCTTAAGGTGCGCCAAGCAGGCAGAGTCACCAAACTTCGTTAAGAATACTCCTAATTTTACGTTGTTTTCATAGACTGCAACCCTTTGAAAACACTGTTATACTGACTTTTATGTAATTTTGCATACATGCTGTCAACCTAACAGCTGGTCTTTCAAATACGTTCACATTCTTTAGATTTGTCTCTGTTATTTGGCGTTTTTTGGGATGTAACATAGTAAGGATCAAATCGAATAAATTGCTGTTTAAATTTTAAACTTTAAATGCTCGATATGTCAGATATATGCCGAACTGATAAGAAGCCTCAGATGTTAAAACATATGGAGCAACTATTTTTATTAACTATTACTTCTGCTGATAAATAAGATGAAATTTACGAAAACGGCATTTTTCCGACGGAGCCCGGCGTACGAACGGCACATATCTGTCATTGGAAAATAAGCATTTTTAAAACCACAAATGAGCAGACAGTGAAAAAGATTTGTGAAATGTAAGTTGAGCTGACCTGGAAGACTGAAGGACCGGTTGAACATTTGATAGACGAGGACTTTCATTCCGCATAAATACAGTCTGAGAAGAGGCACCAGCACTGTCAGCAGCCACATCCTTCTGCTTCCAACGCAACAGCTTCCGAGTCGCAATGTGCTCCGCGTTAATGAGTCCGGATCGAGGTCCTGCAGTGGATAAATGTGTCCATGGTTCCGCCCTTAAAAGATCGCGTCACAAACTCGCCAAAATAGCTCAGATTTTAACCGCAGAGGCAAGAAACATGATCGCAGTATTTGTGTGTGTGTGTGTGTGTGTGTGTGTGTGTGTGTGTGTGTGTGTGTGTGTGTGTTTTATTTATTTATTTTTTTTATCCCAGTACATTTTGTTGAGTCTACAGCTGTGAGGGCAGAGGAAAAACCTCTTAAACATTCCTAATTTTCAAATTAAAGAGAATCATCAGGTTAAAACGACAACAACAACAACAAAAGCTGTGATATTTTCTGAAGATTTTGACCAGTATTTCTGAAACGCCAGAACGTTGTTTGGATTAGAGCATCTACCAATATTTTTGTGGCACATCTTGTCAAACATGTTCAATCAGTTAGGATAAGTCAATGAAAATATATAGATTTTATGACCAAGTATTTTAAACTAAACAGTATTCTATGTGTTTTGTTTTGTATTCTTGTGACATGCAGCTGCATGTGATTCAGAAGATATCACTAACTGACTTTTGTAAGACCAAATCTTTTGTTAATGTGTTCAAAGACGGGACTTAACGTGACAGCATCATTTTTATTTTCTGTTTTTAACTCACTCATAATTGCAGACTATTTGATGTACTTCTCCAACATCTCCAAGTGGGTTGCAAAATTACCTTCAAAATCACTTCATTTTCACAAATACCATTTACAAAAAGAAAGTCAGAGATGGACAAAGATACACCAGTTGTGTAAGTTTTCATCATGGCATGACAGTTTCCTAAATTTCCAGAAAACAGGCATGGACATTTGGGAAAAAGAACACCCCAAAAATTCTGCACAAAATATCAATTGACTGACCAGAAGTATCATCTGACAACGTCTTATTCACAAGACATCAGATCATGGATTTTCCCTCGGCGTCTATACTAAATTGCTGTAAAAGACAGAATACAAGGAATAACTGTGTCTTTGTTTTGCATTGCTCAGTCATGTGAACCACTTATCCAGGTTTTTTATTACTTTTTTACAATCAGGGTTTATTTGAAATTTGGACCGTATATCGTAAAAACAAGTGTCAAAACAAAACAACAAAAAAAACAAGTGACAACAAAAAGACAGAAAACTACAGACGTAAAATCACATAAATATATGCAAAACAAGCACAATAAGATGCAAAATGACAACAAAGAGACACAAAATGAATACAAAGATAAGGAAAACAAGTACAGAGATGCACAATGACTAAAAGATACAGAAAGCAAACAAGGGATTCAAAGTGGCAACAAAAATACACAGAAACACAGACAGACAAGAACAACAGCAGAGAGATGTAAAACTGACCGAAGGATACACAAAACAAGCACAAAGAGCTTCAAAGTGGAAAAAAGACATAAAACAGTCACAAGGACAACAAAATCAACAATGATGTAAAATAGCAAAAAAAAAAAAAACAGTGAATCAAAAATCAGTAAACCTCTAAAATAAGCTGTGTGGCTCAAAAAGCATTGAAGTCTTATCTGCAGTTGCTTTTCATATGCTCAAGGACATAACGTTCCCCTGTTACAATGATTTCCATTCAGCACTGATGGAACAAAACACTGGAGCTGCTACCAGGTCGTCTTGTCATATTATGCATCAAGCTTTGTGTCAAGACCATCCGTCTTCCTGTAATGTGTATTTATTCACATCAAAAGTATGATCGCAATATCTTCTAAACGCTGTGAATAAACTTCAAGCTTTAAGTTCTTCAGTAACATCAGCAGTTTTTTTCCCCTCCAGATCTTACACCAATGTAATGATGTGGACACAGAGACATGCGGTTCCTCAACTGTGGAACTGCCACTGATTGAATTTGGCTGAAGGCTTCGATTAATGTGTTTTAATCGGTTTAGTGGTACATAAGTCTTAGAAGGTTAAGTTAAATTAGATTATCCATCGATTTTATGTGTGTTAAAATGCATCTCACATGGTCAACAGAGAGACACTCTGTGTTTGAGAGGAAACTAGAACACCAAGAGAAAAACCACCTGGAACCAAGAGAACATGCAAACTTCACACAGCCGATCTGGAGATTTAAATCCAAGACCATGTAGCTGTTAGGCAACAGTGCTATAACCACTGTACCACTGCTGAAACATAAGGTCGTTTTGTAGTGCAAACAAAAGCACACAGCAAAGCCGAAGATTTGCTGCGATTGCAAAGGATGCAAGAAAGGAACGCTGGTAGAAAAGTGTTAACCATGTGTAAATATATTCATTTTACCAATCAAAGCAGCCACTTTTTTCTAACTAACAGCCACACATTAGAGCTTCTTAACTTTAAATTTCATACATTTAAACATGATATTAAAGAAATTCATTCAGGTCTGACACTGTTCCATAAATAAGGAAATCACTTTAGCTTTTGGCCAAAACAAAATTAAATGAATGTTCTCTGTAATAAACACCAATAGAACAATATATTTTCTAATCTGGGTTCTACTAGCTGCAACACAATCAGTGGCAGCAAATCAGGCCCAAACATGAAACATATTTGTGATTTCTGCATCACGAACTGAATGCAAGTAGGTTTCTGTGGCAACATGATGCCCACAGAACAAGTTTGCAGCGGTAACATATTTCCTCAGTGACTATTATCAAAGTAGCTTTGCAGCATAAACTAAAGCAAACATATGACAAAAAACAACAGGAAACAGTCAGAAAAAATGCATGGGTGTGTTTAAACCCAAACTATGATCTGTTTTCTAAGCTGGTTTTGGTGGCAAAGTTTAACTAAGTAGTTTTGTAGCATTTACCCTCACCACGCCTAGGGGTCCCCCCGGAAGAGCTGGGGGAGGTGTGTGCGGATCGGGAAGTCTGAGTGGCTTTGCTAAGGCTGCTGCCTCCGCGACCCGACTCCGGAAAAGCGGGAGAAGATGGATGGATGGATGGAGTGACTGAAAATAGCAATGTAAAACAGTGACTGAAAAGCATTCAAATTGGTATAACCATGATCTTCTACTAAATCTTACCAAGTAGTTTCGGTCCCAAAGCTTAACAAAGTGGTTGCTTTTTTATTCGTTTTTTTATTGCACGGTCAAACAAACTTGTGAGTCACGAGGCATCACACCCACAAGTTACATAATGTGGATGTAGACTAATGGGGATAAAAAACAGACCACAAAAATGTAGACACATCACAATTTTACATTCTTTATCTAAAACTAATTGCATTTTGAACCACCATAGCTAACTATAATGTGTTTGAAGTAACCAAAAAAACAACCGTCCCATCACAACACATCACGAGTAACAAGCCACTTGGTCATATCCTACATTCACTGATTGCGCTTGATGGTTTCGAAAGCAGATCTTTCCAAAACAAGACAAAAAGGAAATAAGGATTAATGCAGACTTATGAGGAATTGTCACAGTAGGTGGTGTAGTAAACAAATGGTGTTAGGTAAACATAGGGAGGCTCTTCATTCTTTTAATGTTACACAACAAAGGATTAGTGTGTGATTTGAATAGTTTCAACCACTATTTGTTCTGCAATGTCTGTTTGTTTTTGAATAATCTGTTATTAGGAACATTTGTTGCAATATATCTTTTGTAACAACCATATTTAGGTCTGACACACCCAGTCTGACCTTTAAAACATTGGAGTCGGACTATTACTTCTCAGAAGACCTGTGTATGAACTTAAGGTCACATCTGCTGATTTTATTTTGTTCTCAGAGAGAAGGTGAAATCTATAGCCACCATGACGTTTGGCCTGAGGATCACGCTCCTGCTGCTTCTGGCTACTGGAACAGTGACAGTAAAAGGTAAGATGATGATTTTTGACCAGTTTCTTAAAGGTCCATTTAGTACTTGTTATGTACTTTCTTACATCTTCTAATTATGAGTTAAACGACCACTGCAGCTGTGATTAGTGGCACTACGGTTCATTCTAGACTTTCTGCTTACTGCTGTAATTGTGTTTCAGCTGAGTTTCAGTTGGTTGCTAATCTTCCTGTATTTTATTTTATTTTTTAAATCTTTGTAAAGTCTCACAGTCAGATTTGTATGTTTGTCTGGTAATTCTTTTCCATGTGGAGCCATGATGTAGACATGCAGATAGTCCATAGGTCAAAAAGTAGTTCTGCTGTTGACAGCTCATTTTTAGAACAATCTTCATACATTTAGGGTGATGCAGTCTTTATCTGTAGTCAATATAGATGCAAAAAATGTCTTTTGGGTTCTTCATATGAAGAAAAAAAAAGTGGAAAATTCTTCATTTTGGATTAAACTTGAAAAACATGTCTGTGATTTTACCTTATCATTTTAGCTCAGAATAAAATATTCTCCCTGTAACCTGGAAAAACTTCCAAAGGGAAATAAAAAGATAAATCCTGAAAACAGGATAAGCCTTTCTTTCGTTAACTCAAATTATCCCTTAAAGCTCATGCTAAGCTATACATAATATTCGAATATTAGTACATTTTAAATGTGCACATTACATGTGCAAAGTATTGTAACTGGCATCAGTGTATCTATGGAAGTGTAAGCAGAGAAGCAGGAGATGAGCTGCAGTTATGCTGAAAATAAAAAGAACAGTTTGTAAATACACCTCAGCGTTGTCTGGCTGGGTTAGATGTCCACATGGAAACCACTCCTATGTATGCACAGTAAACATGATGCTGCCACTAGCAGCTTAATCAGCTTTCAAAAACACAAATAAAAAAACGGACACTGAAATGAGGCTTTCTGTTAATGCGTCACTGTCTTATCTTCTCAGGACTCAGTACCACTGTTCCCACTAGAGGAGGTGAATCTACACACTTCATGCAAATGTCTTCACTCTTTATGACACTAGCAGTCATTTAAGTACATATTTTTTGATTTTTGGGGGAAAAAAATCTGAATGAACATTTTTAAATATTCCTCTATTTTAGATGGCTTGGTGCCCAGTGCAGGAACTATTCCTAATCAAGGTAAAACTCTGTCTTTGTTTATAAGTGGAGTTGGGAGGAGCAGAACGACTGTGTCAGTGTGGTTCATTATTGACTGTATATGGGATTCGTTGACAAGAGATAAAATATCACCAAATGTATTCTTTAAGAGGTTCTTATTAATAAAATTTTAGACCCAGTACTGCAAGTTAAGTACATCATAAAGCTGTTTTGACTAAAAAACAGAGTGTAAAGTGAGGCCTTCTATTCACGCATCACTATCTCATCTTCTCAGGATCCAGCACGACTGTGTCCACTACAGAAGGTGAGTCTGCAGACTGGCAGTCATTTGAGTATACTTTAAATCACCACATGTATTCTTTCAGAGGTTTGCTAAAAGGTATTTGGATCATTATGACAATCAAAAGCATCTGTAGTTGCTAAATCAGAGTTTTGGTGATGCAGTTGTTTGTGAACTACAGGCATTAATAGGTGCTGAAACTTGATAAATGAGTGTTGACATGTTTTTTTCAAAAAACACTGCATGAGCAGAGCTTTATTTTTAACCACGAGTTCCCAGAACACAGTGAGAATGCTGTTCTGTTTGGCCAGAGGAAGAGAAAAACTGAAACAAGCAAGAAGAAAATTTTACAGAATTGACACACCAATCAGAATTGGAGCAAAAATATTTCACAGTTTAATCCAACACACAATTACCAAGCCTATGCTAGATGGAACAAACATCCCAGTAAGAATTTTACAGGCCCATAGTGAAAATCCAAAGAAAAACACTTAGCAATGCGTGCTTCACAGAATTACACATTGATTCTTCACATTAAAAAAAGAACATCTGATTGTTAGTTACGTCTCACATTGAGCCCCCAAGACACACTGACAGTCCAGGCATGACAAACCTAAAAACTGTCTCAGATGATACTGAGAATTACTGATTACCCAACACTGATCAAACACCAGCACTGCTCCCTAACCAGAAACAACCTGCTATCTGGCCCAAAACCATGAATATATATGGGCAGAATACCTCTTGATTGTAAGAGATACAAAGCAGAGACAGACGAAAGAAGTTGTTGCTACCCACAGAAGATAGAGTCTGTGGTTACTGCATGCCAGGCAGAAAAAACAGATGGAGATGCAATGCTTCTTAAAACGTGGCAAATGTACTACTGTAATACCTGAAGAAATTTGGCCATAAATTCCAAACACCACAGACGACAAAGTACGAGATTCAAGAGACACGCAGCTTCATCATCTGCATAACTGAATATGACAAAGTGAAAAATGGTATTTCCTAAAATGATGACATGTTCCATTTAAAGCATAATTAAAAAAAAGAAAAAAAGAAAAAAGAGGTAAGTGAGGCCTTTCATTTATATTTCATTATCTTGTCTTCTCAGGAGTCAGTCCTACTGATACCACCAGCGGAGGTGAGTCCACACACTTCATTTGCTGTAAATATCTTCGCTAACTTAAGACAGTCATTTCAGTATTTTAAAAAAAAGGAACATTAGAAAAACTTGGTCTTTGAATGTAATTGGAATTGGGAGGAGCAGAACAAGCTATAAAAGAACCACTATGTAGGACTGAGTCAAAACCAACCATAGTATGTATTTATGGTACCGAATGTCCACCAGTGCAAGGGTGTGGTAAATATTTGACAACACATGAGATTTGTTGGCAAGAGAGAAAATATTACTGCATACATGTTAAAAAAATTCAAGCAAAGTGAGGCTTTCTATTAATGCATCACTTTCTTGTTTACTCAGGATCCAGTACTACTGTGTCCACTACAGAAGGTGAGCCTGCATACTGCCAGTCATTTAATTTTACTTTTAAATTGTACATTGAAAAAAATTGAAGTAACAGCTTGTGGTCCAGTCCAGGTACTATTCCTGATGAAGGAACAAACACAGGGACAAAATACTACT
>NW_007578128.1:388902-437208 GCF_000690725.1 Stegastes partitus | reverse complement strand
AAATGAACGTGTACAGTTTTAAAATATTATTTCTCTTTGAAGGTGTGCTGTCCAGTCTGCTGAATAATTTTAATCAAGGTAAAACCCTGTAAGACATACATTTAGGTATATTTTAAAAATGTTGACCAAAAAGCAATATTAGTCTTTATTTCATGATATCGCCCCTGAGGTCAGGTACAGGATCTTGGAGAAGCGTTCACATGTGCATTTATTGTTATATTAAATAATCAGAAGCAAAAAAGTGACTGCACTTTATACCAAAGAATATAAGTTTTAGTTTTACAGTGTAAAACTTGTGTTTTTTTTTTTATATATATGTTTTATTGTACAGAATTTCAATTATCTTGCATGTTCTTCTGCTTTTCTTTTCACTGATGTACTAAATGTCTTCTCAACTGGAAGTGGCTTCCAACCGACGTCAGCGGCGTGGTGAGTGCTGAATGCTTCATTTGTTGCTTTCATGTACATCACATAATCATTTCATCAGATACAATAACATTTTTTTTCCCCCGTCTGGCTGCAATACATGCTAGAATTATGGAGTTCGCCTTGATTTTGCTCCTCCAGTGACACATTTAACTTCTCAAATTGTGTCAAAGCTTGGTGTGATGTTACAACACTCAGCTAGTTCTCATTGACAACTCTGTGTTGACTGGCTAAGTGAAGCAGAGAGTGGATCTTATTAACTAAAACATGTGTAATGATTTTTCATTTCTGTGTCAAACAGGGTTGACAAAATATGATCTCATTCGTGGCTATGGTGAGTGACTTTGGGAGTCTGACATTAAAATTTGGCAGCAAGTTCATGAAAATCCTTAAAATTCGTATTCGAAAGTAGCAACTGGGACTGAGTTGGTGATGTTGTTTCGGGCAGGCAATATTACAAGGACTGTTTTTGGTTTTCAAGTAGACAGTGGTTTCCTACCTCGGGGTTTGCCCCCTGCAGAGGGTCGCTGGATACATCTGAGGTGTCGTGGGATTATTAACACAAATCAGTTCTGAAACAGTATTATTGTTTTTTACTTTTCTATCTTTTTTTTTTTTTTGTTAAATATTGTAAAATCTTTAGTTCAGCTGCTAACAGCTCATTTACATTTTTGTCAAATTGAAGATGAATGATTCCCACTATTTCAAAGTAACTCAGATTATATACGTCCATATGAGTTTCTTTATCTGCTGACCTGAATGGTAGTGAGAAATAGTTTGACATTATTGGAAATACGTCTGTACAGTAAAATTAAATTGCATTAACATGTTCCAGTGGGTTGAAAATGAAAAAATCTTGGTTACTTTAAAGCAGTGATGCCTTTTATTTACAGAATGCATCCATATCTTTACAGGTGGCACCTCTGGACCCAGTACAACTAAACCCACCACACCAAGTAAGTCTACAAACTTTATTTAAACTTAACTTGCCTATTTATCACACTGGTGGTCCTGTAATGATATATTTGAAAATCTTAATATAGAAACTATATTAAGAAAAAAACAAATTAAGAGGGAGAATGTTGCAGATGCTCTTCATTCAAAAAAAAAAAGAAGGAAAATGTCATTGATTGTATTTGGAAAGTTATGCCCATGAAAGTTAAAGTTTAAAAAGTATTAAGTCCTTGTTGTTTGCAAACTGCAATACTTTGTAAAAGCAGAAACAAAGGAAAGTATAAAGAAAAAGTATGTGATTTTTATTCCTCCTGATCATGTCTACATACCTCAGTACAGTAAAATTCTGCCACGTGATTTACTGATTAGATATTTACTTTAGTCAGGAGTTCAATTGGTGTATGTTCATTTCTAAAAATGCATTTATTAAGATTTTTTGGTCAAGTTTTTCTTTTAATGTAATCATCTGTCTGTAGGTGTGTACTAAATTCAGCAAAATAAGTAGAAGTTCAGTAAACCTAAGCAGAATTAAACTTTGTGTAATATACTCTTTTTTTGCCCAGATGATCCATTCAACTTGGCGGATGCTCTTCTTCCAGGTAAAGTTGTCTGTGTTGGACTTTATTAAGAAGAACTGCAAGTCAAAATGTTCCACCAAAAGCCAGAATAGGGCTTTGTTTTCTGATGATTCCTTTAAAATCTGACAGAAACATGTGGCAAGACAAACAATGTTACTTTCAATGTGGAAAAGTGTGTCTGACATCGTTTACTGGCAGTCTCAGGGGCTAAAGGGCAAATGATTGATTGTTGGGTGAAGAGTGTCACCTTGTGGACATTATAAGATTTGGTTTTAAAAAACACCTGGAAGGCATAGAGCAGGGGTGTCCAATCCTGGTCCTCGAGGGCCACAAAGGCAACCAGAAAAGAACAAGCGAGTATCTGCAGCTCCTGTTCTCTTTGGAATCTGAAAAGCTGTAGTGTCCTGAGTCTGCATCAAGCTACTCAGGTTCTTTCTTTAATGTGTCATTTGTCTGTAGGTTTTAACTGAATTTTTCATAAAAAGCAGCTATTGAGTAAACCTATTTTTAAACTTTGCATAATTTGTGTTTTTCATTCCCAGATGACAGTCAACTTGATTTGACAAAAGCTCTCAACTCAGGTAAAGTTGTCTGTGATAGATGTAATAAAGAAGAACTCTGATATGACAGAGTTTTAAAATGTATGTGACCAGTACAGCTCATAGGATCGAAATGTTCCACCAAAAGCCAGAATAGGTCTTTATTTTCTGAGGATGAAAATCTGATGGAAACAAGTGATACAAGACAAATACCATGACTTTCAATTTCCAAAAGTGTGTCTAACATTTAAAAGTGATAAGAGGTTAAAGGCAAATGATTCATTGTTGGGTGAAGAGTGCCACCATGTGGACATTTTAAAAGGTGGTTTAAATGCTGGAAGTTTGTAGAGGCAATGAATTTATTCCTGGATTCGTTGATTCCTTACAGACAGTTTTCTCCCACTACCACAACTACAACTAAAAGCAAATTTGGAAGTAATTCAAAGTACACAGAAAACTGTTGAAGTGTTACTGTCATATTTGTCACTAAGAACTAAACACACTGTTTAAATTGCAAATAAATATAAAAGATGTGTATGTAAGCTTTGGAAATAGTTGGTACAAAACAAACATTGTTAGTTTAAATGTCTACAAGTCTGATAAAGGGTCCCTGACGTTCATGTACCACAATTGTGTATCACTGTGAGTGTCTGCATGCTGATGCATATGCACATTGACATATTTTCAGTTAAAATGTTACATTAAGAGGAACAGACAAAACTCTAACTACTTTCTAATAAATTATATTTTCTATGTTCTTGTTCCTACAGCTGAGAAACCAGGCACACAAGGTAAGTCTACAGACCTGTTACTATACTCTTCTTGATTATTATGCAAGTAGCATCTCAGTGGGATTTTTAGTAAAACATTTAATTTAGCCACTAAAGGTTATCTATCAGCTATTTTTTTAAATATGCAAAATCATCTCAAGCAGCTCTACAGCTGTTAAGCCTAAATACACAACATTGGGATCTAGGAATCAGAGATACCTGGAAGAATTCTGAAATGTGTCAAAAAAAAAAAAAAAAAGATAGAAAGAAAGAAAGAAAAAAAAAACTGGCAGCATCTTTGTTGAAGTGCCACCTTCCAAAATATTTATTTTATTAACAGATATGGCCTAATCTCTGTACAGGGATGTGCAGGATGGAAAGGGATCAATAGGTTGTTTCATGTTATTTAGCATATCAAAACTGAAGGCTGCTATGGGAATGACAAGAAAGAAAAACGCGGTGTGGCCACCATCACCCATCAGAACAGTCAATATATTTTGTGTTTATTACATCTACGTTCTCGCTACGAGATTAGCAAAAACAAACAAAAAAATGGTGCTTATGCTTGTGTTTCTAGTTTTACTGAGATAAGGAAGTTGGTTATCTTAAACTCTAATCTGTTCATCAGATTTCCAGAAAAATGTGCTCCAAAAATTGGACACAATCAATGAGGAAGTGAGTCAGCTCTTCCGCCTGCTGCCGCGGATCATGGCTCAAAGACCATCAAAGTGAGATCTCTGGGACACCAAGGTGAGTGAGGAAAATTATAAGTTTACCCCTTTTTCATTAACTAAAACATTTGATTGTGGCTTTAACAAATTCCCAATGATTCAGTGCTTCTCTGACTGACTGAACCTCGTGTATGTTTTCAGTAAAGAAGACATCGGGCCAGATGATGACATCTTCCTGAACATGTCTGATCTTATGAATCCTTTTTCCTGATCAGATTTCAAACATATATTCAATACTGTCATTTAAATGTTTAGCATGAATATTTTCTCTCATATGCTGATCAACTTAAAATGTACAACTTATGATACAGAAGGTCTCTGTAAGATCCATGCATGATGAAAGAAGACTGGTGTTAAAACATACTGCAGAATCAATAAAGAGGATCATGGTGAATAGTTGTGTGCATTCATTTGCTTAACACTCTTCAGTTAGGTGTGGTACAGAAACTTTGCAGGACAGGAAAATGTTCAAAACTCCAATTCAAGATATGAGTAATTACAAGTTGACTAGAAAGAAATCAAGTTCAAGATATCTGTGTCATTCTGACTAGTTTCACAGTGATTTATTCACAATGTAGATATCTTGAATTGAGGGAAATTAAAGCCATCTTGAAGTAGAAATATGAGTAATCAGAATTAAAATCTACAGATTATGCCACTGAATTACAGATATGAATGAGAAACCTCATACACATGAATGGTGAAAGTGATGCTATTTGTGTTAAAATGAATGATATTGTGGATCTTTGAAATCTTCTGTTACTAGGAATAATCGAAATATGAGACATTCCATAAAAATTAAGCAGTGCCTCCTATGTGACCTTTTCACAATCAGCTAATTTTTTAACAATAAGTTTCGATGTGCAAATGTTTACCTTCATACTTTATATACAGCACCCTCCATAATTATTGGTTAAGATGTGTTCTCTAGCTTCTAGTAAATTCAGTTTTTTTCTAAATAATATAGGACCACAATGAAAAAAAGAGGAAAGTTTAACCTTTAATGCAAATGCATTTATCCAGTGTGAAAAAAATCCCACATTAAAAAATAATTCTTTTACATCAAATCATGTGTGCCACAATTATTAGCACCCTTGATGTTAATACTTTGTACAACCCCCTTTTGCCAACAATTCATTTGAGTTGAGTTGAAGGTTACATTTTTCTACAATTTTCAGTGTGAGAGTTTGCTTCTGCAATAAAAATGGAATTTATTTTAAGGCTTTTAACACATCTTAACCAGGGGTGCCAATAATTATGGAGGGCGCTGTATCTTCTGAGCTCCAGGCCCTCGAGGTACAAAGGGTGCAGCTCTAAATGTTGAGGTTTAAGTTTGCATTTTGCTTTCCATCATCTCTTTTAAAGTACACGAGATTAAAAAATACATTTTTTAGAGGTGGAAAAACAAATTTGAGCTCCGTTAAAACCTACAACCAAATCGATTTTACCTCCACTTCAGGAGTTACAACCTGAACCCAAAATCAGTTTTATGTTTTGAATGACATTTTTTCCACAATCAACTTTTTAGCATCAACATCACTGGATATGCCATTGTTTCTATACCAATACTATAGAGCAATTGGTCTCATGTGTGTTTGTCTGTGAACAGTCTGTAGCTCGAGTGTTAAGGTCTAACAAGTTGATATTTTACAGGTGAGCTAGGAATGGCCTCTCCGCGAAATGATTCGATTTTGGGGGTCAATCAGTGCAGAAGCAGCTCTGCTAGAGATCAAAGGTCACTTTTAAAAGAAATGCTGTTTACCTCCAAAAGAGTGGAGGGTAGATTAATGGTATTTGGTGCAGATAAGCAACCATGTTGGCTCTTTCTGTGGGTGATGTTAAATTTGACCTTGGATGATATTTCATTGTCAAGCTCAAGGTCATAAATTTTGCCTGCACTGTAACTTATACAAGATAGACATATTGTTTGTATCAGAAACCATATGTAGGCCTCCCAACACCTATTGTGTGGTAAGTAAGACAGAATAATGGTTTACTGGAGCTCAGTGCAATCATGGCCGGCATGGACGACTTAAGGGCCCTGTAGTTATGCACCCTTAAGGCAAGTAACTCTTAAAAAAAAATCACAGTGTGAAGGGATTTTTTTATTATTGTGCAAAACAAAAAAATCACCTGATTCTGATGGAGTTTAGTGGGGAAATTTATGGAATGACTCTTATCTTAAAACCAAAATCCAGTCTAGTATGTCTAAGCCAGTCTAATGTACACTAGGTGGCACACTAGTTTCACTTGACTCTCTTGCTGGTTCATGTTGGGTCAAATGGGGAGTAACCCACACCTTTGGGTTAACTTCAGCCAGCAACTCCTCTTTATGGCTTTTCCTTTTTATTTTTCAGTAAGACTTTTATTGGTCTCCTGGTTTCCCCCTGCACAAATTAAAGTAATGTTCCCATTTGTATTTTACACAAAATCATTTCTTAATTCCATTTGATGCTACAAAATGCAATCTCTTTAAGGTCTTGACTGTGATGCGCCAAATACCATTCAAATATTACCACTGTATAAGGATCCTTTGGTTCACAGCAGCCACACACGCATCCCTAAACATATTTTATCAATCACACTATCAACAAAAGCCTTCTGGTCAATTCGGTCACACCTTATATCTCCATTTCCATAAAACGGTGCTGTAAATAAACGTTAACACAGTGCTCCAGCACATAGAGTCTATACAGTCCAGCTCCGCAACTCGCTGTTGTAAGTATGAGAAAAACTTGAGAGCTTGTCATAAAACCTGTTGTTTTATCATGATTTGAGCTTCAGTATCATTTAGACAGACGCCGAAAATAGCAGTGGTGTACTTCACATGCATACCAACTTGAGCTAAGTTATGTATGATTGGTAGTGCCATTGACAAGCACGAAAACGTTGAACTGCATAGTTTGTAAACGATGTTCGGCGACGCTCGAAGGGAGCTTGCTTTAGTTATGGGATTTGTGCCTGGATGCAAAACATAAACGTGCTAAAGGGTTAATTCATCATTTTGTTATACAAGCCTGTGCCGCCCTCTCGCAGGCTGCCACACCCAGTCTGTTCTTCACAGGCAAAGCTGAGTCATAACAAACTGTAACAGGACACCAGACGAGCTTTTCTGTCCAGAAGGAGACAAACTTTGTCCGCAAATACCGGCCGCCTCACGCGACCAAGCTAGGAATAAAACTAGCTCAAAGTCAAAGTAGCTGCGAGGAAAAACTACATTACAGCCAACATGAAGCTCTGTTTCAGGATCGTTTTACTTCTTTTTCTTGTTGCTGGGACATTGACAGACGACGGTAAGCTTAATTCTTTAAATTATAGGTTGTTATAAAGCGTGTTAAAGTGACGGGTATAGTTTTTTTTTCTTCTGTTAGCTCGCTGATGCTATTATCTTAGTAGCAGAAGCGATGACGTGTTCTTTTTGTTTGTTTGTTTGTTGACAAAAAACTTGTTAAATACTGAATGCGGTCATTAATTACCTCATAACAGTCAGTCCATCCCATTTTCCATCATGTGGACAGTGTCCTGTGGTGTAGAGGCAGACTTGGCTTTGAAAGGAGACTGGTGCTGGGTTAACAGAAAAACTGATTTACGCAACAGTTAACGTCCGTAAAAGGTAAAAAATTTTGACCTCTGCAAGCTGAGCCACAGAAATAGTTGTCCAAGGTTGTACCTGGATTAGCTTTATTTAGCCAAAACGGTGCAAAAATTAAACTCCACTGCATAAACGTGCAGAAATAATTACTAGACTGCTTCCTCTACAAAGTCTACACAAGAGTCCTTCAACATTGATTTCATCATAGTGGTTGAATAATTACAGCATCTTCTAAAAGGCAAAAAAGATTTAATATGCGCAATAAATTATGTGATCTATTGAAAGTGCAACAAATTTTAAATTCGCACTAGATTGTAGAAAACATTTAGTGAGTCACCATTGTTTTGTGCAGATGCTGTTTATGTAAAGTAATCCAAATTACATTATCACTTGACAATGAGTAAAGAACAAGTAGATGTACTTTCTGTTTTATTTATTTATCAGTCTCTTTGCTATTTATTGTTGTTTCTGTGCGATTGTTGCACAGATTGATTTTTTTTTCACTACTGGCTGCATAACAAAATACCCCATGGGGATAATAAATATAAAGATTCCTAAGAAGAGACCTGGGAAACAAGAAGACGGCCATATTGACGGTGAACAAAGAGGGATTCAACAAGAGAGTCTTTCCAGCTTAGAATCTGTGTTTATTAGAACCTTGAACCGTATGGTTCACCAAGAACAAAAGAAGAGAAAAAAAGATAGAAAAAGAATAGTTGTCGTAGACGTTTAATAATTATTTTCAAAGCTTTTCTATTCATGTCAAATAGGATCTGATTTCACTATGAAGTTTGAAATTATACTTCTCTACTGTAGGCAGTTTGGTGTTCACATGCAGAGAGCAATGTTAAGGGTTTAGCTAGCAATAGGCCACCATGACAGAGACTTCTGTGGTGGGTAATGGTTTCTGGGCACTACTCGTGTATTCAAAATGCAGTGTCGAGTGATTTTGTGGTGAAAGTTACACAATGTAAAGGGTTTGACACATCTTCTTGAGAGACTGAAAAATTGGATTTCTGTGCAGTTTTGATAAATCATGCAATAGCATATATTGCAGTAGTGAAAAAAGCTTATTGGTTATGAATGATGTTTTAGTTGTGGACACTTTTGCAACTACATGATAATTTACATGAATAATGAACTAAGTGCACTCCTGAGTTTTAAGTCTGCAGGGTTCAGTGAGAAAAAAATTACAAAAAAAAGTTACACAGAGATCTTAAACTTCTAAATCCAGACAGACCACCAAGCACACTCACATTCACACCTATGGACAATCTAGAATCACCAATTAACCTCAACATGTTTTTTGGACTGTGGAAGGAGGAGCTGAGAACCCACGCTGCACAGAAAACTCCACGCAGAAAGATCCCGGTGTCCTCACCGGGACGTGAACTGGCGACCTTCTTGCTGTGAGGCAGCGGTGCTAACCACCAATGCACCTTGCAGCCCACTTTTAAATCCTAACTTGCTAAAAATGTTTCATTCGTGATTCAGGGTCCTCAGTGGTAGCTATTGTCATCTGTTTTAAAAAAATTATTATGTTGAATAGAACATGTGAGTTTTTTCCCTTTTTTTGGAATATTTGCCAGGAGTGGAAACAATTTGTCCAACAGCATCCAGTAAACATGTTTATTTTTATTTTACAAGTGAATGAAAGTCTGGGTTGCCTGTAGCAGCGAAAGTGTTATAGGGTGTGATCATGAAATAGATTGAGACCTTAGTATGCTGAGGTGCTGAACCAGTCATAGATTTTAAATGAAATTGGAATTTGAAACAATGCAAATCGCAAAGTTTGCAGTTGACGTTAGGTGTTATGCAGCATGTTTAATTCAGGGTTTGAACTGCACTGTTAATAAAATAGTGCCGTCCTTGTGTGACAATTCTGCTTTTGATGGTGTCTCATGTGGTCTATCACATGTTGTACATCTGTTACTCAGTGAAGTTTGACTTTTAAAAAAAATCCATTGCAAATCATTGGATTTATTGGGTTTCCCCTGTAATGTAATGTTACTGTGTAAAGTGACTTGAGATGACATAAGTTTTGAATTGGCACTATGCAGTAGTTCCAGGTAAGACCTTTTGTCGTAAGGGATGCAGCTAATGAATGTTTTCATCAGCATTTAGTCTGTCGATTGTTTTCTGGATTAAATGGTTGATTTGGTCTATTTGATGTCAGAAAATATTCTTCAAGCAAGAACTGATGTGTTCAGAATGCTTGTTCAGTGTAATCAATAGTCCTAAAACTCGAAAGTTATGGATGTTCTACTGCATGGGACAAAGAAAACAAAACAACAGCTAACCCCGTGAAAAACAGTTTTTCCAGTTTGATTTGGAAAAACCTTTGTGATGACTCAGAACATCAACGGTGAATTTGTCCACATAATTATGGCCACGATTGTTATTATTGTTACTGCAGGGCGAGTAAATTTATTACAGCAGTGTTGTGACTATAAAAACAGACAAGAATAATGGACGAAAATGGCGTTGGGGTTAGAAAACACCAGACATTTTGTGTGAAATAGAAATGCAGCTCACTGAAGGTGAAAACAACATAAACAGAAATACAGAACAAAATACAAACACAAAGATTTTGTAAGGTTTCAACATCATGACATGCGTTACATTTGAAGTATTCTTTGCTCTGCTATGCGTTTCCTGTATAAAGCAGGATGAGGTCTGGCACAGTAAACCACAGGCATGCTGCTGTGAAGTAACTGGCACGCTCTTTGGTTGAAGGAGACCATTTGTACTACAGTCACACCTAAAGTTGATATTGTGAAGACATTTAGCATTTAATCCCCAACATAATCAAAAAACATTGTTGGTTATCATTATTAATGCTGAAATCGCACATGGAGCATGATAAGAATGCTGAAAACCACAAAACAGAAGTACTTTCAGCCTGGTTTCAATGAGGAAAACGGAAATAATTAGATTTGAATGGCCTCGGCTGCTCTGTAAGCAAATCTGTACTTTGGTACAGCAGTAACTGTGGCTTTAAACAATTATAGAATGAAAACTTCTTTGAACATTTTTTAGAAACGCGATAGATCCACCCAAACAGTTGCTCAAAGCTCTTTCTCTTTTATGAAATGTCTTGCAAAAAGCCATATTAAAAAAAGCAGTTGCAAAATATTTATGTATTTCGTCTTTTGGGTAAAGCACTCTCAGTCTCAGTCATGGACCCAAAAGTTGTGTATAATGATATGTATGACAAGACGTTAGATATAATAAGCTTGGGTCCTATGTTTTCTGTTTGGATTATGTAGTTTTGTTAGAATAAGTTTGTTTTCTTATATTTCAGCTTACTGGTTTAGAAAGCACATTCAGACAGAAATTTGTCTCATTTCATTTTTGCTGCAGCTGCTTTTGTATAAAAGCAGCCAGTCCTTGTATTTGCTGAAGACTTAGTGTGAAATCGCCTGAAGAAGTCTTTATCAGTCACTGTTAAAAAGGTTCAGTTTTTTCATTTAACTCTGTAGCAAACACTTCCTGAGATGAACTAAACCATGTTATGAGTCCAGTTTGAATCTGTCCTTGAGTGTTTTTCCACAGTATCAGTCACTGCTACTCCGGTATTCTGGACTACTTTGGTAGACACCTCACTAGTGACTCATGCTATTTAGAGCTGCTCAGTGTGTCAGTCAGTGCTGCCATAGCAACCAGCAAATACACTTGTGAGACTCCCTGCACCCAAACACAGACCACATGTATTTCCAAACACAGAATACCATGACTCAAGAGGTAGTTCAGTGAATTGCAGACACATACTGTAGCTGGATGCCAGTAAAGACTCAAAACTGACCTGCTTCTATGTCTTTATTCTTTGGAGGAAACAGCCTCAGTGTAAGATTTGTGGCTCTTTTGTGCTGTTATTGTAGCAGGTTAAACTGCTTTGTCCACTATTGAAGTGACATGGTATTCCTTGTGTCTTCTTCACACAGGATTTGACCTGTTTGATGCCCTCGATGACGTGGGTGAGTGTCTTTCTCCGTATTGGGATATTTCAAACTGTCAAACTTGGTACCGTGTTTTAAAGGAGACGTTGTAACACTGTTCATTTGTTTTTGTTTCTTCAGCACCAACACCACCAAAACCCAAAGAGCAACCAAAGACACCAGAGAATCCAAAAAATGACGGTTTGTATCTTTTCACTTGTTGCATTATAACATACAGGTCAACGTCACCCTGCTGGGACTGTTTTTTTTTTTTTTGCACACACAAAGATACACAGTAACTCCGAACCTTTTGTTTGTGATGATTTTCACTGTGTTGTAAGGCTGCTTGATGGTCATTTCAGCACTGACATATTCACTTGTGCAATAGTCAAAATGTAGGATGTGTATAATGAAGCCAATCAAATATATCAACTTTTTTTTGCTTCTTGATACAATAAAACCTCATGTTTTCTAATTCCCATGACAAATACAAGAGATATCTGATAGAACATAATTTACTCTGAGTAAGTCTTCTTGGATGCACTGATTACACAGATGTTTTGATGCAACCTATGAGTTTGTCCGACACTGCCAAATAAGCACATAGAGAAACCACAGTGATCAGACAGGTTTGCAACAGGTCCATCTGACTGTCTAACCTGCTTATTTGAAAGTAAAAACAGAAATGACTGTATAAGCTGTCTATTGTAAATATTCATTTGAACTTGCAGAGTCGCAGTGGGTAAAAGTCTATAAACCCATGAAAATTTGGTGTATTTCTGCAATATTATGACCTAAGTTTTCATTTATTTATTTTTTCAGTTATCGAAGTTATAGGTATAGAAAAATAGTAAATGAACAAAACTCAGGTTGTTAAAAAAAATCTACGCAACCGCTGAAGATGGTCCCACTGGACTAATCCATGTGCTCTTCTGTTTCTTTCTCCTTCAGGTGGGCTAGACCTTTTGGATGCATTTGGACCAGGTAAAATACACTTTGCAAGTAGATTTTTTTTATTCTCATGTAGAAATGAGTTCAACTAAACAACAAAACCCAGAGAAACGTAACAAGTGAGCAAGACTGTTGTTTTGTGTCATGCTACAAATACAGAAGTACAAATATCCACATATCCACTTTGGCGATCACTTTAAACACAAACAAGACAGAAACTAAAAGCCTGCGTACTAATTAAGCTGGACTATATTTATATGTATATATATATATATATATATAGAGAGAGAGAGAGGTAGGGAGAGAGAGAGAGAGATCTCTCTCTATATATATCTTTGGACAGCTGCTGACCAGCATTAGCTTCCCTGAAGGGACAGACTGAGGATCCATAACTAAACGCCAGACACAATAGTCATTTTCGGTCTGTCCCTCATGTAGCTGCAACCTTTAGATCAGCTATGAGATAGCCAGAGTCAGCTAACTATCCTGTGTCACGACAGTTAATATAGCCAGTTAGTTTTTAGCTTAAAATGAAGTTAAAATAAGCTTTGTAAGAAGTCGTCGTGCAGCCCCAGCTTTACTGATATTCACATCATAAATGATATTTAGTACAGATGTCATACATGATTACTGAGAAAAGGCACTAATGCAACTATTGAGATCAATATTTATAAAAATTGAGCAAATAATTGGAAGATCTTTATGTATGTACATAGTTGAAAGAAACAAGAGAAAAGAAAGAGGCTGAAATGAAATTTCAGTGTGGCATTCTTTTACTCCCTTCTCATCTTTATCGCTCGTTGCAAATGTGATTTGTTGTCCTTGTCTAAATAAATATTTGTTCAACAGATGAGCCAGAGCCAGAAAAACCCAAGAAACCAAGCTCTGGAGATTCTGGTAGGTTGGATTAATGTTCGACCCACAGGCCTCTCATGGTTTCAGGCTTTTTTTTTTTTTTTGGTTTCATTGAACGAATCCATGTGCTCTTTTGCTTTTTTCTCCTTCAGGTGGGCTAGACCTTTTGGATGCATTTGGACCAGGTAAAATATACTTTGCAAACAGATTTTTTTCTCACGTAGAAATAACCTAATTAAAAAGACAAAACACAGAGAGAGTCAGTCTAATTGTGTCATGCTACAACCTCACAGATTTGACCTTCACTTTGAACACAGAGAGGACAAAAACTGAAAGTTTACACACTAATTAACCTGGACTGGTTTTATAAAGTTAAAATATCAGTCTGATATCTGCAGACAAATGCTAACCAGCATTAGCTACCCAGATTTTGAAATGGAATTTTGTGTTTTCTTCCCTATTTATCTTTATCACTAGTGGTCATATGTATATGATTTGTCTTCTCTCAATAAATATATTTTCCTACAGATGAGCCACAGCCAGAAAAGCCCAAGAAACCAAGCTCTGGCGATTCTGGTAGGTTGGAATAATGTATGTCCCACTGGCCTCCACAGGGGTTTTTCTAGCTTTTATATGCTCTGGTTTGTAGATGTTAGCTAACAAGACTTTTCCACAACTATGTTTACAAGGTAAATCATTAGCAAAAGTTCATTTGTTCAGTCTCTAAAGCTTGTACACTTGTGCTTCACAGGTGGCTTTGGATTTGATCTGGAGGATGCTCTCAAACCAGGTAAAGCTGACAGTGACTGAGGCTTTTGGAAAGACTGATACAAATTAGGAAGGTTTCTAATTAAGGACCGAACATTTTCATGCCTTTATTATGTAAAGGCATGCCTAATTAGTTCACTAAACATCTCCCCCAAACAGTGAGTGTCCAGTTACAGCTTAGCAAGTGTAAGCTTCAGATTTCCCTCATGTTGCAGTGGTGTGCGAGGTTCTGTCAGAATAATAAAATATATTAATAGACCACTTGTCAACACAAGGTTACAAAGAGGTTACAAAAAGAAAAGATAGTCATGTGACATAGACCAATAAAGAGGAGAGGGAGGACCCATGTGCAGGCACAGGAGGGAGATTGACAAAACCAAAAGCAAGCTTTTGCTGCGCATGAATATTAATGGCTGTATTTGTTATATTTTTGCATTCAATTTGATTTCTTCTTCTTATTGATATCAAATGGTGCTGTCGAGATCTGCATTTTGAAATCTGCTTCAATGCCACACACCATGATGCATCTGCTTTCTTACTGTATTTATTCAGATATTGAAGCTCATAGTCTCTTTTTATTCCCAGATCCCAACTCCAAACCTGACAAACCTGCTGTCAACAAACCAAGCGGGGGAGGAGGTGGGTCTACAAATGTTTCACTCATTTGCTGACTTCATAACTCCTTATTTTACACAAGTATTAATGTCAGTTTCCCCCTGGGGTTCAATAAAGTATTTCTGATTCTGATCTGATCCAGCAGCAGCCTGGCAAACACCGACTGTCGATTTGACGTTGCATTTATATTCAAAATGAGTTTGGCCTGCTGCTGTTTGGCCCGAATATTGCCGTTGAAACTGAGCACCTGAACACAAAACAACAAATGAAACATTTTTTTGTGATTTTTTTAGCATGCTCTTCATATAATGGTCAGCCAACTTTTCACTGTCACTAGATGTTGTTTTAAAGATTACCTTCTTTGTCCTGAGTGGGAGAAATATGAAATGAGCAGCTCAACCGGTTCTTTTTCAGACTCAATTTTCCTTGTGAGATTGTGATGTACCACACCTTATATACCAAAAAGCATTTTGTGCTCTGATGTGATAGTGAATCGTATCTCAATAATAGTTGTTTATTCCATATAATTGTGTTGATTTATTACAGGAGGTGGAACATTTGACGACGGAGACTTGTTCGACATCACCGGTGACAGCGGCTACAAACCTGATGGAGGCAAAGGAGGACGTAAGACTTCCACACCACATTACACACTTCTGCATTTAGATATGGGTTTTAGTTTCTTTGCTGCGGTCACTTTTTGTTCCTATTTTGGCTTGCAGTATTAAATGTCTCCTAAATATATCGCCTGTGCTCACACTGCAGGCGTTAAATATACATAGAAAACCAAACTCAAAACCCAGTTGTATTCACTAGCTTTTGACCCAGCATGAGACCTCACTCTGTTTTAGTTGTTTTTATTTGTTCTTTGCTGTTTTTATTGTTGGTTTGTTTTGTTGTACAGCAGTTTGTTTCAGCTGTGGCTGTTCTAAAGTGCTCTATAAATTAAGTTGATTTGATTTGATTTGACATTTGATTTGTCACAGCACCCCCACATCCTTAAATTGCATCTCAGTGTGTTGTTGATGTTTTGCAGTCTAACATGCCTCACAGCTCTGGATCCTAAAACCCACTGGCAGGTTTGAAAGGCAGGTTATCTTGAGTAGGTTGCCGAACTACACCATTTATCAGAGCCAGTAGCTGCAAATACAAAAAGAGAACAAAATCAGATTTCTAGTCTTTGAAAAGTAAATGGACCCTTGGTCAAACCTACTTAGGTAGGAATTATCTTAAACAAGTGTTTGTGGAAGCTGTGCATCAGACCTGGACAATGCTTAGGAGAAAACTTTGAACTGCTTCAGTTTATTTCTGGTATGACTGGTTCTCTTGGAGTGTCTTTTTCTGGGATTTTTATGTTTTTTATTGCCATTGGAGGGAGACAGGAAGCGTGGGAATAGGGAACAAGAGAATGACGTGCAGTAAATGATCCCCAGCGAGAAATCAAACTGGAGACTCACTACCTAAGGCATTTAGACTGTTGTGGTATGCACCTTAACCACTCTGCTATCAGGTTGAACTGTAAATCAATGTCTCTTGATTATATATCTCTGTTTTTGTGAAGAATTGTCCATATCAATAGATGCTTCTTATAATTAGCGTTGCTTAAAATGCTTATGTACTCTAACGAACACTTTGGTTTCTTCACTTGGATATAAAGTTTGCTAGCTTCTAGCTTTAGTTGAGGACATTAGTCTCAAGGTTCACCATTTTTTGTAACCTACACTGTGAATGTTTGAACGATATATCTAGTGTAAGGAGTTGTGTGTCATTAGTTTAAATAGACTGTGTTTATAATAACTAAGATTAAGATCTGATTTAAAATGCAGATAATTCCAAAGAGTTCTTTTGCCTTTTCTTGCCACAGTATGTCCATTTGTGTTTGTAGTTTTTCCACCCTTAACCAGTGTTTGTTTATAGTTTGTATTTTTGCGTAACTTTCAGGAACTTCCTGATATTACTCACTGGCTTTTCTTTCCTTTGTGTGTGTTTTGTTGTCCTTCACTACCTCTGACTCAACCAAGCTGCCAAAATGGTTTCGTATGTCTCAAGAGAATAGTTCAGCATTTATGTAATGTCATGGTAACCACTTCTGATAAAAGTGTTTATTTAGGTTTCACATCAGCTGCATGCCACTTTTTCAACACACATCTGTGCTGCCTTAAGGGAACTGAGAATACTTCTTGGTGCCCACTTAAAATGGAAACGTGTGATCGAGGCAGTGGGAGGAGTCATGCAGAGCTCAGACGGGTTTCATGGTTTTCTTGTGAACCGCAGCGTGCCCCCTCATGCAGTATTATAAACATTAGATCTGTGTTACGTCATGTGAGACTTTTATCGTGAACATGCACACACATGAACATAAAGGCACTAAAACTGTGTTCTCCATTTTTGTGGAATTAAAATTCGATCTAAATTGTGTTACATTAACACACAGGATTAATTTCTGTCAATTTACTTCAAATCACGTATAGGACAATGCTAGTAGTGCTGATAATTGTCCTTCTTAAGCGGTTTAAAGTCAGGGTGGACTTGTCTGTTTTTACCTTTGTCAAACTCTGGGTTTTAAGGATGACTCATAGACGCGTTTCTTGCTTGTGGTTTCTTTCGTGTGTCTGTGGTAACAGATACTTCTATATTTCAACTTCTAAACTGTAAGCAGTTTCAGAGCCGTTTTTCTGCAAGTAAGAGTACTTTGTAATGTCTTCTGTGCAGTATTACACAACTATAGTGCCATAAATCATTAAAAAAGATCTAAAATATCAAAAGTAGAATTTATTTATTTATTTTGAAAAAAATAAGAAAACCTGGAATCAACATGTACAATATTTTTCTAGCTTCCCCCAGGTGTTTTTAATACTGGAAAAAAAAGGCGATCAATATACTAAATATATTTTTCATCTTTACAACCTCTTCAAACTCAACATTTTCCCCACTACGCTGCAGATCATGTCTAGAAAGACGTTTCACAATGCTGAATGTATCTTCCAACAACGTGCTGTCATCTTGCCCCTTGTTTTCGAGCCATACTGCATTCATTTTATCGATCAAGTGTGTTTTCTTTTCCTGTCAGTCTCTCTTGTCGTCTCCTCTCTGCTCTGTGTACAGTTCAGTAGTTTTAGAAAGTCCCTGAATTTTTGCCACATGACTGTTGGTCACATCTGATTCAGTCGTGGCTGCTCAGTTGCTCTGAGAAGTGCTGAATTTGTGTTTTTTGTTGTTTTTTTTTTTCCAGAATCTGGTGCATGTGATTCACGTCTGGCAAAGTTTTTAATTAGTTTTGGTTACTTTTACTGATGGAGCCGTACATCACTTGTGATTTGTTCCAGAATCAGTGGAAAAATCTGATTATTCAGTGTTGTTTTTACAGTTTCTGGCTCTGATAAATGGTGTCATTCATTTAAAAAGATACCTTTCGAGCCTAGGTTGGGGTTCAGAGACTTATTCAATCCAGCTGTTTTTAACAGCTCACATTTTTCACAATACACACCAAAAAACACAGCCTAAAGTCTGTTTTGTAGAGTCATTGTGTCCTGGGCTCAGAACGCTGCCAAAATGCAACTACAGCTTTATACATAATGCTGTCAGTGATAGATAAACCATCAGGTGGATTGTAAATATGAACTGGATACTGCATCAACCCTGCTTGATTTGATGTAAAGCTAAAGCCCAGAAATGTATCTTGGAAGACTAAATTGTGCTTTGACAATCAAGAACTATACAATAACTAGCATGCTGTGACTTGCTGGTTTTTAATCTAATAAGTATAGCAAGCAGAATAATAGAAGCCTTGCTTAAAATTCCCCTAAACCTAACTCTCTTCAGAAAAATTTGTGTGCAGTCACTGCTTCTGAATGATTTCTGAACATTGCAGATCAAAAGCATTCCAGAAATTATTCTTTACCTATGTTGAATAAATCCACTTAGGTGAATGAATGTATTTTTGCGTGCGTTGAAAAATGTGCTCAGAATGACAATTAAAAGCAGTCGGTTTCGATCGAAGTCACTGTTTTATTGTCTTTCTGGAAAAATCATCATGGATTCAGATGCTGCCTGCTTTTTTGCTTTTGTGTCTCCTCGATGTTGTTTTGTTGGAGCATGGAAGCAATTAGTTGTTCTTCTACCAAAGAAAGAAAAGGAAATAAAAACCCACAGGCCTTCGGTTATAATCAGAACCACATGGTTCGTTTTCAAATGTAACTCTGGAAGATCGTGTGTGAAGCAGCAGCTATAGTAACCTGTTATTAACTGCAGCTCAGAACCTTTTAGCTGAACTTTTACTCATGAATGAATGAAAACCAGCTTGTATAAAGGGAACACAGTGACGAAACAGTAATGCTGATCTGTTGTGTCGGTGCAAAACAGCTCTGACCAACATTTCATTACTGTTTCTGCTCGGTGCTTTTGGGTGGAAGGAAGAAAAACATTACAAAATGTCTGACGTGACCCTTTCCCATTTCTCTTTTGAATCCAGGCCCTCCAGTGGACCCCAACTATGATAATCAGGGTAAGTTTTTGTTCTTTTGTTTTTTAAAATTTTTTCTGCCATTCAGACATTCGTGAGGTTTAGTTAAGAGAGTTTGTTTTTATTATTAATAAAATATTAATTGTGCAAATTAATCTGACTGAGTTAAATACTGAGATTAAGGCCACATTGTGTCATTTATAATGCTAATTTACCGCATTAACTTAAATATTAGGGTTAAGACTTTGGTTAGTTAGGCAAAATTACAAGACACAGTTGAATCTTAAGGTTACAACCCTGCAATATTATATCAAATACTAATTTCCCTGACTAATTTAAACATTAAAATTAAAACCCTACAATATAATAATAATAATGCAAATGTATTAAACTAATTTCAATATGAAGGTTAAGACTTTACAACATCATGTACTGAAATCAAAATCGTTTACATTAGCAATTAAGATGAATTGTTTGTGTCCAGCGTTGTGATGAATCCAGAGATTTCAGACTCCAATTTAATGGAAGTACAGTATTTAATTGCCAGTGCACCCCTCATTCAGTTTGAATACATATTGATGATTGATACAAAGAACAATGGTGCAGTGGACATCTGTTATTAGCTGTGTTATTTAAAGTTTCAAAAATTGTATGATTTTAATAAACGTCATAGACTGATTTAAATTGTGTATTCCTCACAGGTGGTGCTGATCAGCCTCAAGGTAAATCCTATCACTGAGCTTGTTTTGTCTTCTTTTAATGTCCTCTTGGGTTTGAGTGATTTCCTGTTTTATTTAGATACATTAAAATTTTTGCACAATGTGAAAAATGTGCATTGCTTCTTCTGCTGTCTCTTAAACAACCACAGCACTGTCAGTGAAATAACATTTCTCTGGTGTCAAGGCAGTAACACAAGCTGTTGCTGTTTCTTCGCTATTCAAACACACTTGAATAGCAGCAGCTGCAGATGACAATCACAAAATCAGACGGATGAAAAGTCATCATATTCCTTCAGTGATACGAAATAGCTAAGTTTGGCAAAGGTGGCTGTCAAATAGAAGTTTTGGTGGCGTGTGTGAAAACTTTATTTCAACTAAAAGTTGCAGCCCAACAAGCCTGTTTCAGTGCCTGAGACAAAAGAACAGATTAATTTATTTGACCATATGTCCCAGCCCTGCTTCCTGTCTTTGTGTCTATGAGCTGTCCTTGTCACTTTGGGGATTATAAGGTCTCCCTTGAGAATTTATCGGTTCGTGAGTTTGTGTAGAGAATTTCCTGTTTCCCTTCATAGAGGAAGCTGTGTTTACTGCTTCTGTTTTCATCGTTGATGTGGTAGTTTTTTTGTTTACTCCACATGCCACTCTTGCATATTGATTTATTGTGGCTTTGAAAGCACTGCTACCTTGCTCTGTGTTTGTCACACTCTATATCATTTTGACATAGGAATTGTCAACTGGATTTGTAAGACTTTAGCAGTTTGATGAGTTATGTTTAGCTGCATTTCAGCTGACACAGTAGGTGTAGGTGGGCCTGAGTGTCATACTGGTATATTCTTCATATTGGTACCCCTGGTCTGGTTTCTCTGGCTAAAATCCTGCTTCGATTGTGTGTCGTTGCAGGTCCAGACCTTCCATGGGGCCAAATCCTGAAGATGCTAAATGCTAACATGCCAGAAGAATTCTATATGTGGATGTCCAACTTAAAGCAAATGCTAGCGCCTTTGTTAGAGCGGGCCATGGATCTGCTGCAAGCTATGCCATGAGCCAGCAATCTGTTTGCGTTTTGACTGGTCTCAGTTTGCACCACTAGTGGTTTACAGATGTTTGGGTTGATGTTTGCTGGACTCTTGGAAAAAGTTAGGTACCAGGTTGAAAATCAGGAATCAGAGAAATTACGTTTTATTTATTTGTAATAGACGGATGGGAATTCTGTTTACCTGGAATTTCTCTGATAGGTCTCATGTATGTCTTCATAATGGGGCAGGTGACATGAAAAAGAAATGTATATATTCTGACAGAGGTCAAGAAAAAGAAACATGATCACATCTGATAGGTGTCATGAAAATAAATTATGCTTACAGCCAACAAATGTCATGAAAAAGAAATGTTTACACACCCAACAGGTCTCAAGACAGGAAACGTATTTATGCCTGATGGGTGTTAGGAAAAGAAACTGTTTATTGCATGCCGGATATCAACAAAAGAAGTGTTGATGCACCCGACAGATTTAATGAAAAAGCTCCACTTATGCACCTGACGGGTATCAAGAAAAGAAATGTTTATGTACCCGAGAGATTTAATAAAATACCTTAGGAAATGTTTCAAGATGTCAAAGAGGCATAAAAAACTTACTTTTTTGCACCTGAAAGATATCATGAAAAGGACATGATTAAACACCCAACAGGTGTCATACACAAGATTTATGCACCAGGCAGGTGTCATAGAAAACAAGTCTTAATGTCTGATAAAAAACAAAAAAAAAAGTCTGTTTGAGTGTATAATTTGAGCATTCCTTGCCTGCACAAATAGTAAACCTATCTTTTTGCAAATATGCTAACTATTGGGACTTTTATTTTCTGTTGGGATGTCCAGAGTTATATTTCTACCATTGAGCATAAGAGAATTGACTGGTAGAAAATGTAGCACATGATTTGTAAGTACAATACAAGACACAATGGGAGGAGGGGGTTGTGAGCTTTTATCACAAATTATTGCAAGTATGAAGCTTGTTCTGACCAGAAAAATGTGTCAATATGTGTTGCAAATCATTGTCATGCCTGAAATCTGGTGAAATGGGACTCCTCAGAATACATTTACTCTTAAGTGTAATTTCTGTGGAGTACAGATCAGATATGACCGACCAATCACCACCCAGAACACCAGGAATTTTGTTTCTGTTGACTTATTTCAAAAGTTTTAATTTACATTTAGGAAGCAATGTAAAAAGTAAGGGTGTAGTGGTTGATTTTGTTGGGGAGACTTGAGTTCATGTCCCATCACAAATGTGTGGTTTAAACTTTTTTTTTTTTTACTGTTACCACAATCTTTCTCTAGTGTTAACTCATCTATCTCATCTGATATGTGGTTCGGTTGGAGGCAACTATTTTCTTCACAGCTTACATTAGGTGAGAAGTGGTGGTAGATCCTGCACAGACCACTGCTCGCTCACACAGCTGATAAATAGAACCCATTCATTCTCACCTTCGCACACAATTTAACGCAACGGAACCTGCGTGCCTTTGCAATGTGGGGGGAAACCCGATCACATAGAGAACACCCACACAGCTACTGCCACTTGCTTTTCTGTGTGAAGGCCCTTCAAGTCTGTTACTGTTTGTAATGGGGTTTTTGACATTTTTGGGTGCGAGAATGAGAGTCCTTGACGTATTTTCTTATCCTCCTCTACCTTATTGTGTTTCTTAGGCAAGAGCAGGTCACTCATGTTGCAATGTGTTGTTGAAGGTTACATTGAAATCATAAAAAAGTCACTTTGTCTGTCCTTTGACCTCTGGCTCTCTCACAGCTCAATACTTGTGCTGTGCAAAAAATCTACTGAACCAACATGTAGACATAAACTCACCACGCCACAAGAAATACTGCAGTGTTCAACAGACACCTTGTATTTGGGTGTGTGCATACATTCCTTTTTTTCACTCTCCGCCCTGCTGTAATGTACATGATGTGCCATGACTCAGTCATGCATTTGAACTCATGTTACCTTTACTTTACTGTGTGGAACAGAATACACCACACATCTGTATGTGGATTTATTGTTGTTCATGTTGGCTGTTTTGATGCTTGCGGGTCATTGTTGTTTATTTCATTTACTGAGGAAATTAAGTGTCTGAATCTCAATCTGCTCAGCAAAAGCTCACGTGTGGGAGCATTTTTGTAACCTTACTTTATTCACCGCAGATCGTGGCATCATGTTTGTATCTGTGGAAAGCAAACTCTTTGTTTGAGTGTCACTTTGCATCAGGACACACCTGGTTTCTGCCTGTGCATGTCAGTTCAGCAGCATCTGCCACATTCTTAGCATAGTCAGCATTCAAACACTCTGCTGAGAGATGCAGCATGGAGAGGTGCACATTTCTTATCCTCCTACTGTCTGTGGACAAACTTTTACATATTTGATCAGATGATGATTTTTCCCCTTTTGGCCCTCTGTAGCTTATGAATGCTTCTTTGTGTTATCTTTGGTATCGTTGGCAGCATGTTCATTTTTGGTGGGTTCTTTGTAGTTTCTCATTCATTTGAATTCTGAAATGTGTACCGTTGTTGCATTGCAATGTAAGACAGTCATGCAAGGTGTACAAGCACAATAAATAAAACAAGACTGTGGAATGTTAGAGTTTAACGTACAGTTTGTTTGCGGTATGATCCATGCATCAGTAAGAAGCAGCACATTTGACTCAGCTAATCAAACAGTCAGGTTTAATACCTGCTGTGTATGTTTATGTAAGACTGGTAATATTTGAGTTTGTATCATGAGTACATGCTACATATACATACATGAAAAAACTTAAAATTTTTCTTGCAAAAATCATATAATTTGACTCCTAGTTATAAAGAAGAAAACGTTTTTTCATGCAGAATTTTTTTTACACAATCGTAAATTCTAACATCTTGATATGTAAGAATGTACTCTATATACTTGCTGTGTATGTTATAGTATGTCATAGTAACAAAAAATAGCTTTTTATAGTCTCAAAAGATGTGTACGGTCACATTATCACAAACAACAGCCCTGCTGCCAACCTGCGGCACCACAGAATTCACCCTCCTGGTTTTGATCTCACTGTGAATTATGATTCTAACAGCAGCAGAAACTAACCCTTTAGGTGTCCTGTGGGAAAGAAACAATAGTCGTTGGTGTCCACATGCTCAGCATTTCCCAGCAGTAGGCTGACATGCTTCGTCTTTCTTACATGTTTTTTTTTTTTTTTTGTCCTGGCAACTCCCAGTTTTAGCACCATCACAAGACACACCTCTTGCTCATGACTCACTGTGGCTTCAAAGCTGCACCAGTCAACAGAACAGCCAGGCTTATTATTCATGCACAGTGTGCGTTTCAGTGTCTTCGTCCCTTTGTGTGTGTGTGTTGCCTCGGTGCCAGGGCCACACCCTGCCCTGGAGCTTGGGTGTGTTCGACATTCGCCTTTAATCCAACTTGGACCTGTTCTCTTCTAGTCACTATTCTAGTTTGTCCCTATCGTATTCGTCTTTGTGTTACCTGTGTTTTCTTTATGCCTTTAAAACTTTTCTACCACAGTTTTTCCTTCTACTGTGTCCTGGAAACTTTTTTCTTTTACCCCTAGTTCCAGTTGATTTTAGCATTAAAAGCTATTGACTGCCACCTTGTGGGGAACGTAGGTTATGACAACTCACACACTAGGCCTCTTTGTATACAACTTCCACAAGCTATCATCAAAGAATTGTTCTTAAGAATGCTATTAAGATAAGTAGGGAACTCATCACATTATTAGTCCTTATCTTAAGATTACAGTATCAAGCCACTGGGAGTGTGGCTTGATAACATAATCCTACTGATTATATTGTTCTTACTAATCAAATCTTGATACATGATACTGACATATATCAATAAATTAGAAACGTTTCTTGCTGATTGGTTGGTTTTTACAATAAGAAAAAGTGCCAATCATCATCTGTACACAAAATTGTTTACACTATTAAACTATATGAATAGATGTGATCATAAACAAATATGATGTGCTTTTTTCCCCCATCCTGCAGCTGAAGCTGGGTCTGGACAGATTGCAGGAATTGCCAGTGCCATAGGAGTCGCTCTGCTGGGAGCAGCGTCCAGTTACTTTGCTTACCAGAAGAAAAAACTGTGCTTTAAGCTGCAGGGAGGTCAGTGTCCTTTACTTTATTATTGTAACAAGATTTCTGTCTGTGTCTATTCTGTGTCATTACAGCAGATGTTGTTAAATAATCATTCTGATAAAAATGTTCCTTGCTCAGGGGCAGATCCAGAGAGAGGGAAAGGCCCCCATGGTACTCACTCGGATCCTCAAGGTAAGTTGCTTTGTGGAGTGCTGCATTATTAACCCTGCGAACCTCAAGCACTTTCTGGGTGTTTTTGGCTCCTTTCACATTTTTACCCACTGAAACCGTACAATCCTGACAAGAAGTAGAGGGAACTCAAAGATGTCTTCAAACAAAGCAAAAGGACAAAAGCATGATATAAGTATGATATAAGTATAAGTGATATTCGTCCCCAAGGAACATGCACAGGTTGTGAGGCTGTGTACAGCTTTAACAAATTGGTGATAAAAATAGTCTCATAAGTATAATATGTGACAAAAAAATGTCCTTCCATCCATCAAACCAAACTCTATGTGTAGCCTGACCCCTGGTGGTGAACAGCAGGCAGTGAACTTAACTTTGCTGTTCTTTTTAATTGCAGTTTTCAGCAACCTGCTCCGTACAAACTAGACGCCCTCTTTACTGCTGCAAAGAGGACTTCATTCAACTTTCAATCAAGTCTCCTTTGGATTCTTTGGTTCACAAAACAAGACTTTGTGCAGCCTGATCAGTTGAAACCATAAATACAATTTAAACTGGACTTTCAAGCTGTAAACTGAAAGCACAGCTAGTTGTGTATCATTAACTTTTCATACACTTTTAACAAAATCAAGCCAGAACAGGTGAGTGATGATTGAACATCGTGGTTTCGTGTTTGTGTGCTTTGGCTGTGTAACTACTGGATACATGAATACAATAGGTTGTTTTGCTTTACGTCTGACTCTTACACTATAGTAACACGTGATTAGTTTAACATACATGTTTGGGGTTTACTGCATCCTACAAGTAAAATAAGGCGCCTTTTTTGTAATGTAATTTTTTAAGCTTTGAAGACGGATTGAAGAAGGATCGAACAAACCGTGTATATTTTCATTTGCTTGGCTTGGAATGGATGTAGAGTATTATCTTTAGCACCTTAAATTGTTAGCATTTGGTTTACCCACATCACAAAGAAAAAAACTGCAAAACACAATGGAGCACATTCTCCAATAAAACCAGATTTTTCAAATAATGTAACAATCATGTCATACTCGCCACTCTACCAATCCGTGTCATCATCAATTGAACTTAGAGCTTCCTGCATGTATTTCAAACTTAAAGTCTGCCAGGAACAAAGTAACCATTGTCTTTTAAAAAATGTGTCAGGAACAAATACTGTATATAAGATGGATGTCACGTCACCTGTTGGTTTGTGGACTGCTGTTTTAAAGTCTTGAGTTCAGAATTTGGTCGCTGCTATTTTTGTCTTTTGAAACTGAATGTAATGAACACATTCTCCCCGTGCAGCGTGGGTTCTCTCCGGGTTCTCCGGCTTCCTCCCACAAGTCCAAAAACATGTTGAGGTAAATTGGTAATTCTAAATTGTCCGTAGGTGTGAATGTGAGTGTGCTTGGTTGTCTGTCTCTAAGTGTAGCCCTGCGATAGACTGGCGACCTGTCCAGGGTATCCCCTGCCTTCGCCCTAAGTCGGCTGGGAAAGGCTCCAGCCCCCCGCCCCCCGCGACCCTAATGAGGAATGTAATAGTGTAATAAACACTAACTGGAACCACAATTTACAAAATGAACCCTGTTCTGTATTCAAAAAGTCTTGAGGCTAGTGATTGAGACCATAACCTCTTTCGGACAATGTTTACTGAGCTAGTAAATTAAGTCAGAAGTAGGATCATTTTCTCATAGACTTCTATACAATCAACTTCTTCAGAGGAGTCGGCCCCTGCTGGCTGTGAGAAAGAATGCAGGTCAAAGACACTAACAAATTGCCTTTACTTTTCATGTTTCTTTTATAAACAGTCTATGTTCAGGAAGCATTGAGTTTCATATAATGTAGCTTATAGCAATTTAAAAAGGACAAAATGTATACTAATGGAAATATTTAGTTAAAAAAATATAGAGTGGACAAATTTGTAGCCGCAAAGTGGTGAGTACGACATGAGTTCAACTGAATTAGCATTTCTACATTTTTCTAAACATGGTAAAATACTACGTTCTTGAGGTATATTGAGGTAACTTCTGGCCCCCATTTTAGAATTTAAATGACATCAAACCACAAACCTATCTCCATTTGTATTCATCTTATCATCATGTCACTGGATGGAAATCCAGCAGAAGGAGTTTTGTAATATAAAATGTTGATTATTATGTGATTAGTGGTTTTTATGCAACACAACAGACTACATGTATACATCCAATAAATGTACACAGTTTTGTGATGTGTATTTGTATGTGCGATTGTTGAGGACCTTTTGTATCCCATCTGTACATGTTAAATACTCTATGAACGCTTTTTTTGTTTGTTTGTTGTTGTGCTTGATCCTAAATTAGTGCACACCAAAATTCATTTTTTGTCTGTCATTTTAGCCCTTAAAGTCTTATTTTTGAAGCTCTCTCAATGAGTCATATGTGTAATGTGAACAATCAGAGAATCTTTTAGTCATTTTTGTGATTTTACTGCGCACAAACAGTTCTTTGTGAAGCATTTAGCAGCTAGGAAGCCAGATGTTTTTTCTCAGGAGTTGGTATTTTTCAGCTGGACACAAGCACAACTCCAGCGGGATACTAATGTTGCTTGATGGGTAAATAGTCAGCTTTTTCAATGCTGGTTAAATCCTGCTTCTGCTGCCCCCTAGAGGCCACAAAACAATCAATGTCGCTTTAAGACAGGAGAAACAAGCAGATTTGTTTCTACAAAATTCTTGAAACAAAACTAATTTTGTGAGAAACAAGTTGTTCTACCGCACTGACATTTATATACGTTTTTACTTGTTTGCAAAAATAAGGTTTTAAAGACAAAAATAATCAGAAAAGATGGAGAGTTTTGGCAGTTTCACTTTTATTACCCAGCTTCTTTTGTTTGCCACAGCAAGGCAGCAGCCGTTAAACAATCTGAGACCCTGCACTTTTGTCCACAATTATGGTCAATATTTTTATTTTCATCCTATTTGTCTGCATTATGGTTTCCTAGTTGATTCCGTCACACTTTCAAAGTGTCATAAGTTTATTTGAGTCACATATGAGCACATGAGGTAGCATCAGATCACAGCTATTTCACATCAGGGACTTCTGGTTGGAGTTGGAATATTAGTCTTGATGCTAAAATATAATACATCCCTGTGAGCTGTAAATACTTGAGTGTAGTGTGTATAGATGCCTGCTAACTTTTGCTTAAGTCTGATGCTTTTAGCTTTCCAGTATCGACAATCACAATCTCAGTTGAAGTGTATTTCGGGAGATTTTTATATTCAAACCTGTTTCAGTTTTACAGCATCATGGAGGTCTGTTACACCTGGTGATTCAATGAATGTTACTTTTGTGAGTGGATTTAAAGTGTGTACATGTTTTCAATAAAGTGATGTTGTACAGTTTATTCCTATTTTGTCTTTTTTGTCATCACCTGCTTTATGGTCTCTCAAAAATGTACAGCAGCTACATCGGGCCACAGCAAAAAATGTATTTTTATTTTATTTTTTTTTACAAAAGAGGATTTCTTTCATTGCAGAACTTAAACCCCAGTGTCCTAGGTGAATGTCCTACAATTTTGGTCTTTTATACATGTAAAGTGAAAGAAATTTGTGAGTCACATGACATGAACGCAAGCCAATAGAAAGAATAAGCCAAAAATGCATATACATCTCACAATTTTACAGCCTTTATTGTGAAAGTTATTTTTTAGGCTGTGAAGCAGCTTAGCTATTATTATTGAATGCATTCCAATTTGTTCATGTTTACTCAAATGCTAGTCATGGAGTTCAACAGGGTTCTGTGCTAGGACTGCTACATTTCCCCCTTATACATGCTTCTTTTAGGCTTCTTTTATGTATTAGAAAACACAGAATAAATATCTATTATTATGCAGATGACACAAAGCTATATTTATCTGTGAAGCCTGATATAGCTGACGACTTGGATGAATTTGATCCTAAATATACCCCCCCCCCCAAAAAAAACAAAAAACAAACAGCCTCTACAACCAGATACTTATTCTGCATTGCATTAAATTGACCTCCAGCACTGCTGTAAGGACTGTAAGAGTTATTGTTGACTAGGATATGTCCTTTATTTCACAATTAACACAGGGGTTTCTTCCCATTCATGATGCCTTTGAAAATATCTCTGTAGAGAAATATTTTCTGTCCAATGACACATAGAAAATGAAACTTAACTCTCTACATAAGCCCATTAACAGAAGGGCAGGAGGGCAGGTAGTGAAGGTTGACTCTGTTGCACAACACTTGAAAAAAGTTCCCTTTCTACTAGTTGAATGACCAGTTGAGCAAACAGATGAGCAGAAATAAACAGTGGGCCTCTGCACCACTCTTTACACTGCTGTAAAATAGAATGAGATGTGACTTTACAGTGCAGCGTCAGATACAACCACACAGTATTCAGGAACAGATCCAATATCGGCTGATGCCAAGATGGGACCATCATCCGGGCCCTCGTGATTAACTGTTCCTATAAAACTGGATTCGTTTTGCGGACAAGTGCAGAATATTCCCAATCTCCTTTGTGGATAAACACAGCTACTGGACTGGCAGAAGATTTGGACAAATTGAAAATGCCAGGTAAGTGTTTTGATTTAATAACTATCTAGATTTGAAAATCTTAAATCTCAAAGATGAGATTCTATTTGGGCTTCAGTCTGTTAGTTGACCTTTTCTATGCAGGTTAATAAATAAAAGAAAGGCTTCCCAAAATTGCCCCACAGTTTCAGCTCTACACCCTGGGAGCATTGTAATTCCCTCGTCTCCCTTTCTGATTTGTTAAATTATACAGAGCACACTGTAGTGACCCAGTTTGCCCTGAAATCAGAATAGACTCCCTGCTCCTCCAACAAAATGCCAAGTGAAATTTAACACTACACGCAGACAAAAGGTTACATGCCTCTGCATCTGACTGCAGGCCAGGAAAATGAAATCCTGACATGCCTGTCATGACTTTAATGCTCCACATGAAACAAGTGTTACAACTACAGTAAAGACACAATAGGAATCATTTCATTAAAAAGGCCATATGCAGTCTTTTATGTGACTGTTTTGTTATAGATTGAGCCCTATAGATGGAACCAGAGTCTTGAAGCTATTTTTAAAACAGCAAAGTGAGTTTTTCTTTTAAAGTTTCAAGTTAAAGCCTACAGCTGAAGAAAACCTAAGGCTTTCAAAAGCTTCTTCCATTAGTTGCGGAACAAAAAGTTTGATGGTTGTTCCATTAGATTGAGTTTCGGATTCCACAATTGTGTAGATGTGAAAGATTACAGTTGCAATTTGCAAGATTTTCAACATGTGGGTGGTCTGTGGTGCAGATTACTGCATGTGAGTCCCCCTGTTGGCCTTCCTTGCATGCATAAAGAGAGCAATTATGACCTGTGATGATGCTGCGTGATAAAAGTTAATGTACAGTCCAACATATCTGGCCAGAATCTGATTCTTGAGTGTCTCCGCTCCGTCCTCAGCTAGAGAGGCCTTTGTGACCATGGTCACCACAGACTCGTACTGCATGGGGGCCACAGTGGTTGCCAGAAGTTTGCGGCGACATGGAACGACTCGCTGCATCGTTGTCATGGTTACGCCAAACATCTCTGAGCACTCAAGGTGGGAGGATGTTTTTTACATCATTTTTAACATCATCATCACAATCATTTTGTCCTGTTCCATGACGTGTCCAAGCCTTAAATCTATTGAGATGGTTTTAAACAACCTTTTAACTTTAGGTGTCACAAAACTCCATCATCCAACAGGTTTGCCCTTGACAATGTGTTTGATGAGGTTATCACGGTCGATGTGATGGACAGTAAGGATTGCTCCCATCTGGCTTTGCTGGGACGTCCTGAGCTCGGCACCACCTTTACAAAGATCCACTGTTGGACTCTGACGCAGTACAGCAAATGTGTCTTCCTGGACGCCGACACGCTTGTGAGTCCACTGAACATACAGCAACATGATTTCAGGGTGGAGCAGAATCTGTTACTTTCTTTAGTTTTTTCTTAGTGGCATACCATTGTACAGAGTTGATGTTTGCTCTTGGTCAGTCTGTGTGTACCTAAAAAAAAAGCCCCTGATAGTGTTGAGGATGTGCAGGCAGTGAGAGAGAAACGGCATAATTGTACGCATCTATGATTATTAGAACATTATAAGCTGAGCAACCTGTACTTGCATCTCTACTGTCACTGTTTGGCAAACATAGAACACTGAAATTGCTGGAAAAACATCAGCCACAGTGGATGTAATCGACAATATAAAACAGAAGTGAGTACACCCCTGTGTAGCATCACCAACACGTGTGAAATGATTAACAGTAATTGCAAAACACAAATACTGTAGAAAGCCAATATTGAAAATACAGGCCCATCTTGTCATCTATAAATGTTATCTTCCCAAAAGCTTTTGTTCCATATCATCACACCTCCACCTCTGTGCTTCACTGTTGGGACGATGCATTCACTGTGGTGGTCCTGGCCCAGTTAATGCCAATTATACTAGGCCCTGTCTTCAATATGAAGACAAAAGATACATTTATCTTGGTCCCATCTGACCAGAATTCATTAGGCTTCATTTTATCAGAGTAGGGTGACAGAATGTTTTCTTTAACTTGAAGCATCAAAAGTAGAACCAAAACAACAGTCATACATTTAAGCATCTTGCCTTCAAGAGGGATTGCTCCTTCATTTATTCATATATTTTGCACAGTTCAAACCACACAGCAGCTTTGATCCCTCTTCAAAGAGAACATTCCTAGAAAAAAAAATATACAGATAAAGCAGATATTGCACAAATCACCTCCATGCTGGCTCACTGGTCAAACTGGAGATCATTATCTATTAGTAAGTCAACATACTGTGTTAGTTGTGTTACTGTGTTTCAGAGTTCATCTACTCTCGTTTGACCTGTTGGCCAATGTCTTTGTATGGCTTGGTGATGTCACGTGTTATTATGGAGATCGACACCAACACAGATGAAGAGGACATACCTCAGAGCCCATTACTGCTGTAATTTCTTGTTCGTTGTAGTCAGTGCAAACATGTTCGCATACTAGCTGGAAGAGACATGTTTGAAGAGCGACCTGAGTAAACACATTGTCTCAAGGTTGCACTTGCACTGACGCACACACGTACTTTTGTGCACATATGATGTTCAGGCTAGCGTTAATACTAACAGACCTCTCACCTGCTTTATTGATTAAAAGAGTCCAAGTATTTGTTATGAATGAAAATGTGGGGTTCTCGTGCCTCTTCAAAGGAGGTTATGGAGATATAGGACTTAGTCTGGTTTTCCTTCAATCGAGTCAACAGCTTGGACTCTTCCTCACTTTTATTACTTGTGGCATCAGACACAGGACACCTTCAGAGGTCGTGTTTCAACAGACCAAAACTGTTTTGGTGACTCAAGGGAATCCACACAAAGTTGTGGCTGACCAGTGTCACTTTCAACACACATCAGCTCAGATGAACAACGCTGACCTCTCATTGACTGTTCCCTCTCAGGTGCTGCGTAACGTGGACGAGCTCTTCGAGAGAGACGAGCTGTCGGCAGCCCCCGATCCTGGCTGGCCTGACTGCTTTAACTCAGGCGTATTTGTCTTCAGACCGTCCCTCCACACCCACGGCAGGCTCTTGGATCATGCCCTACAGCACGGCAGCTTTGATGGTAACACATGGCTGCATGTTTGGGCTCAGGCTAAGAAACAGAAATTGCAGTGAACACAGATGACTCAACTGAATACAATCATGCAAAAGACAAGGTTTACTTACAGTCAAGTCAATTTATTTGCAGAGCACATTTGAAAACAACATGCTTTACTAAAAGACTATTCCACAATGTTGTGCCAATTACAGTAAATTCTCTTTTGGATTTTATCTTGGGGCTGGAATTGAAAACAGTGATTGGTCAGAAGGGTCTGGAAGAGGAATATTTCAGTGATATAACCTGCAGTGCTTTACAAGTTTAAAAAAAATCTAAGAAAACTTTTTTTTATTTAGCTGGTCATCAGTGTTAACCATCACTCTGTAACCTTTTGTTTATGCAACAACACAACTAGCACAGTTCTTTTTTTCCATGACTAATTAACAAGAGAAGTCTGTCTGATGGATCATCATTTACCCAGAGTTCTTTAAAAAACAAAAAAAAAACAAAAAACACATTATTTTGTTTGTTTACATCCACACTTGCACAGCAAAATGAGTGAGGACCAAAAGAAAAACACTGAAACGAAAGATTTGGTTGCATAATTGCACAGCTGCACAATTAATGGATTATAAGTCATAATCATGATTTTTGTTCTCCACAACTATATGAACATGATCGATGTTTAAAATCATCTGCTCACTGAAAACAGTCCATGTAGATAAAATCACTTGGTTTCAACTTTGGTAAATCAGACCTTAGAACATTTTTTTTCAAAGTAATTTTTGGTCACATAGCTGTTTGAGCTGCTGCAATGCGTTAACTAGGTGATTTAGATTTTATCAGTGTAAAGCAAAAAAAATGTTTCAGATGCCTTTATCAGTGTTACAGTATATGAGAAAGATTCAAAAGAGTTAGCTCTCAAAAAAATCTTCACAGCAGACAGTCTTCTTTCAGCTTTTAAAAAAAAATATTTTTGCATTTTCAATGATGCATGATGAATTCCTTGCAAACAAATGTGTTCAAGTCATTCAGTAAAAACTCCTGTGTTTTCCATATCACAGTATATATCGCAGAAAAACTAAATATTGCAATGTCAATTTTTTCAGTACATACAGTCCTGGTCGGAGGCATATACTTTAAAAAACAGGCCCTAACGGAAGCAACTCAGGGTAGTTGTTGTGGTTCAAAACTGGATCACCACAGTTTTTGGATATGTTCAACTAATAAAAACAGGATCATTGTTTCGTTGATTTGATTTCATTGTGCTGAGTGCAAGATTTGAGAAACGTGATGTCAGCAAAGCCTGAAAGGGTGATTTGTGATATTTGTCGTTTGCTATCAGGAGGAGACCAGGGTCTGTTGAACTCCTTCTTCAGTAGCTGGCCAGTGGCAGACATCAGTAAACACCTGCCGTTTGTCTACAACCTCAGTGCCAGCTCGCTCTACAGCTACCTCCCTGCTTTCCAACAGTGAGTTTGTCTGCACTGTCTGTGACTCTTTCCCATTGCTCAATTCAAGGATAAATACATGTGAACTGTGTTTACTCAGTTTTGAATTTTGTGGCTTACAGTTAAATACATTGTCAGGCAGCAGAGTACAAATACTGTAAACACCAAAGTAATGAGTGGCTTAGCCATATCTAAAATACAAAATACAGTGTGACACATTATAAATATACCATAATATACCATGGTCACTAAAATAACTGATTCTGACATGCACACAAAAACAGAAGAAATTACTTGTAGATATATATATAAAGCATTATTATTAAGCGCCAAGACAGAAAAACCTTTTGCATCATTCATTTTTTAGAATTTAAACTGACACACAGCAGATTGTTTGCTCTTTACATCACTGCATTGACTAAGAATGTAAGCACACGTTAAAACAGACGCTTTGATCAAACATATGAAACTGGAGTATAGTAGAAAACAAAAGCGTGACAAAACTGAACTAAGATTCAGTGTAAACACCAGTTGCAGCAGTAATACAGATTAATAGAATGAGCTATAATACTACTAAGTAAAGCTGCAGGAGCTGACCTTCGAAAATTATGTCACAAACAGTGTATTACTTGCACAATGTAGCTCTGAAGTGCAATGCATAATGTCTTATATATGTGTCTGTGGAGCATCCCATAAAAGAGACCCTTACGTGCACTGCAGTACAAAACTTTTAGATTAAACATCGACAAGGACCCAAAAGAAAGCGTGAGGGATATTGGGAGCACATTCTTTGGTCAGATGAGACCAAGAAAAATTTGTTCGGCTCATGAACTTGGCTTGTGCTGCCACAGTGAATACATCGTCCTGACAGTCAGGCATGGAGGTAGGAGTGTGATGATATAGGGCTGCATGAGTGGAAAGGTATTGGGACGGTGTCATTTATAGACGGCACCATGAATGTCTGTGGATATAACAAAATCACAGAAGAGTTTGAAAAAGGAAAAAGTGAAAACTATGACCTGACCAAGTTTGTTGCCCAACACTTTTGGGGCATTTTAAAGAGAAAGGTAAAGCAACACAACCCCTCTAGCAAAGAACTGCTGACAAAATAGTCTCTGGAGAATGGCAGAACATGTCTCCAAAGATTTGTGGACGTATAAAAACGTTGAAAAAACAAACGCCTTAAAGGTCGCAGTTTGTTGCATTTAGTACCAACTTTGGGCCTGTAATTTTGATATAATAAGTTTTTTTATTTTATTTTTATTTTTTTATTTGACATATGAGCAAAGACCCTGAATCATTTGACGTATATTGCACAGGAGTGTACTCCTTTTTTTCTGTATGCTACACCTACAGGTTCAGGCGATCCTGTTTTATAGCAAAGTTGTTGCAAAATGTTTGTTAGTGCGATCCTCCACCCACAGATTGAGATATTGAACATGCTTGAGTTACAGTTTTGTTCCCGCAGGTTTGGCCACAATGCGAAGATTGTCCACTTTCTGGGAGCAGTCAAACCCTGGAACTCACACAGGGATGACAACAGCTCACCCACCATGGACGAGTTTGTGTCTCTGTGGTGGAGGGAATACCTCAGTCACACAACATCATCTGCTCCAGTGACCCACACCAGTCAAGACCGGGAGAAATCACAACAGGTACAAACATCCACGTGATCTGAAAACTGCATGTCCTCTCTCTGATAGGAAGTGCACTAACAGCAGCTACTACAGAGAATATGAATGGTTCAGTCCCCAGAAGACACTGTTACCATGCTGCACCAGTCAATGAATGAAAGTATAGAAATAAAATACAAGGCTCCTAGTTCAGGTCTGTTGATTTCAGCTCATTTTGATTTCTTTTTTTTAATTTAAGAGCTGCTGTGACACGAGTGAGAATTAAACCACGAAGTTAACTGGAGCTGCAACATCGGTGATAAGTATTATTAGTAACTGTTCAGACAGCTAATGCAGTAAACAGGACTCAAATCCGTGACTCACAGAAAGATCAGTGTAGTATGAAGCAACGTTTACTGACAGCAGACATAAATACGAAGGCTGGCAGCAGGGAAAAGCTTAGGCAGAGTCTGAGGGACAGGCCGGCCTGATAAGGCACCGCCAAACACAGTGTGAGGCAAACAAGACTGAAGACAGAGGTAGGTGAGGAGGCAAGGAGTCTGAACACAGGCAGGGGTCCAAAACATGTCGAGAGGCTGGAACACAGCAACACAACAGACTTTCTGGTGGGGAAGGAGTGGAAGTGGGCATGTACAGATTGTGTGCTGCAGGTGTGCTGCCGGGATGGAGGCAAGGCAGCACAAAAGATGTGATTTCATACATGTTCTGTGTGATCCCATATAATACACTTGAAAGGTTGTGACGGACAGAAATGACAGAAAAAAGCACGGCAACGTTGACTATATTTTGAGTGTGAGCCAGTGTACACAATGGCAGAGTCCTGGCAACAGAGCACCTGAATGGAATGCAGCCAATAACTGTTTTTAACTACCACTGTAATGGGTGTAGGTGGTACACAGACAACAAAGGCTCAACTGACTGTTTTCCACAATTTACCATAAGAATGTCTTCTCTTTACTGCACATAGACTCCTTAGAATGTGTAGCAGTACTGTGAGCCTCTTTAGATTTCTCCATAAACATCAAGAAGACACATTCTTTGGACATTACTCTTTGTACGGAGGTCATCAGAATATTTTATTCTTGTAGTAAGCAATGACACCTCCAAAGGAGGCAAGAGGGGGCACCCTCGGTCTAATTGGCCAACTCTAATGTCCAATTTTTCATTCAAGCAACCATGGTGTCCAAGTGAAAGTGGAAGAGCCATTAGATGATTGTAAGTGTACATAACTATACAAACTGACAGGCACTCTCTGCAACAAGAAACCAAAATAGGCTATACCTACCTACAACTGCTTACACACTGGATGCACCCGATGGGATGAATGCTTCACTTCTTGCTTCGTGATTTCAAAATGGACTAATACTGAAGCTCATTTGGAAATTTTCTCTTATACTACAAAAACGGTGGACCAAATTCTGTTTATGAAAACATTTGTGGTGAGAAATAAATCATGTAGCTTTGAAACCTGTCTTTATTTTAGATGTACCAACAATGTCACAGTGTCTCTAACTCTGTCTCAGGTCCAAAGGCATTGATTTTCACTGAAGACATACATCTCAAAAAATTTGTTAAAAAGAATATTCCACAACTACACACTTTATATCTTTGCCAATGTTAAATCTACAGAAAAACAGGACATCAGGGGACCCACAAAACAAACTGTCACCACTAATTTCAGTAGTATTTACAAGTAATTGACTGCAACTGGTTTAAGTTTTAAATGTAATCTTCAACAGTGTCACTCAGTGTTGTGCAGGAATTCAACCATTTGCTGTGTTTGGCAGATGCTCAGCTGGGTTTCATTCCAAACTACTTCAGCAACACTTTTCACTGATGACTTCCCCTTCTTTACTTGAAGCTTTGTTAATACGTCACGTAAGATGCCGCAAAGTTTGGCTGGAGCCTCAGACATGCCGACTGGCAGCCAAACGCGACACACAGGTCTTGGTTGTCATCCCAGCGTTTACCATCCTTCCTTGTTTTACAGATCCAAGAACGAGACGCCAAGATGCTGTTTAGAAAAAACTTGGACAGCTCCAATTCACTGCTCGCACACTTTTCTCCTCCTTCTCAGAGTATTCATTCACAACCCAAGATGGTAAGCTAAGACTCCAAAATATTCATCTGTAATTTTTATGAAGTACTGTCGGCTATCATGTTGCTAAGGCTGTGGTATCCCCATTTATGAGTGCAATACATTATGAATAGACATTCTTGAAAACAGTATTTTTCTGATAAAAACAGAAGCTTCCTCCCTTCACACCTGACCAAGGGTAATTTGAGAGAGAGGGCAGTATTTTGAGGGGAAGCATTATGAAATCTGAATGTAAAATGAGGAGATAATGCTCTTAAATTGCTTTGACTGAGGATAGTCAAGTAACTCCATATATTCTCCTTTCCAGATGCAGCAGGCACCTGTTTTCAGTGAAAAACCTCCAACAAACCCACCACACACAGTGAACCAGGTATAGTTTAAGTTTCTTGGGTTGGGGTGTCCAACCAAATAAATATTAGGCACTGGTTAGTATTGAGCTTCATGCAATTATTTGGGCAGCCAAACACGTGGTAGCGGATATAGGTGAGGAGCTTCAGTTAATGGTCAAGGAAACTCTAATAAATATAATAAAACCAAAACACATTTGGCAGGGTTACAAAAGCAGGGGAGCTAATGGAAAGTGGCTTTCAGGAAACAATCCAAACTAAAAGTCTAAGTAGCTTCGCAAAAGAAACCAAACCAAATTACAAGAACAAACACAAATCTGGCGAGAGAACAAAGGAAAATGCAGGACTATATATACACTAGGGAACTTGGGAGAAACTGGGTGAAAAGATGCAGGTGATTCACAAGATGCAGGTGAAAGAGATCAGAGCAATCAGCATGGAGGGAAACAGTCAGAGGCAGAAAGTACAGTAATAAGAATAAGCAGGGGTAAGGACTATCAAAATAAAACAGGATATAAACAGCACACAGCACACAACCTGAAGACCATGACGGAAAAATGCGATCTCAGCAACTGTGATCATCATGATTGGTGGCAAATGGTGAGTTCAGAAACTGATGATCTCTGGGAAGTCACCACAACAATCTATACTTTCATCTGAATGTTGAAGCACTTTGTAAGCTGAAATTCTACAGATGGAAACTCTTTGTAGATAGGAAATGTCAGAGGAGAACAATCTAATTGGTTGGAGCTGATAGAAAGGCGACACCTCAGAATGCACAATACATCAAACTTTGAGGTGACAATAACAGAAAACTGCATCAGGTTCCGCTTCTGTCTGCTAAAGAACTGAATTCCGAGGCTACAATAGACACAGATTCACCAAAACTGGACAACTGAAGGTGGAAAAATGCAGCTAGATGTAATGAATCTCATTTTCTGCTGAGGCTACAGGATGGTAGGCTCAGACGTTGATGTCAACAGCTTAAATTCATGAAGCCAACCTGTCTTCTGTCAGCAGTTCAGAATTTTGGGCCTCTAAATATCCATCAATTGCAGATTGAATGCCACAGCCTATCAGAGTATTGCTGCTGACCATGTGCAGCCCTCTGTGGACACAGTTTAGCATCTTCTTATGCCTACCTTAGGCAGGATAATGCCCCATAAAGCAAAAATCGCCTCCAGCCGTTTTCATGAATAGCTCAGGGAACTTCAGTAGCTTCCCCAGTTTACGGAGCTGAATCCAGAAAAACACCTTAGAGAAGCAGTTGAACAGAAGAATGGTAGCATGAATGTTCAGAAATGCAGACATGCGGTGATGCAATTATGCCAACAAAAAGTGCAATATTTCTATTATTTTGTGGAACCCATGACCCCAAACTCCAAGGCTGAGTGTTAATACGGTGTTCCAAAGAAAGGCTCACCAGCTGGCTTTCCATAATGTATTTTTTTGGCACATTTTGAAGTATTGCATTAGAAAAAGTGAAAGAAAAAAGCAGCATTCAAAAGGCATCCTCTGATTTTCCTCAGTTCCTTGGCAAAAAAAATTTAAATTTGTTGTGACAGTCAAATGTTAACTTCAAACTTGACGATTGTACAGAAAAACTAATTTGACTGTATCTTCAATAACGGTCTGATATATTTAGATTATAAGCTGCATATTATATCTTTGCTACACAGTTAAGTCCAGGACATGTTAGTCAAGCATAGCGCAAAGACTATAAACTGGCAGAAAATAAGTTCAGTGCATTAAAAGTTCTCAAAAATAATTCCTTTTAACACAGTTTATTTAAAGTCACACTCTTTCTGTGAAGCTGAATGCGTAGTCATTAGAAATATTTGCTAATCAATCCATTAATTAGCTTGTGTTTATAATATATCACAGTGATTATTATGGTGGGCTATTAGGCAGCTCAAGTGCCTCTTGTTAGTTCCAGCAGATGAGGCTGTTAATTTATGAGTATTTCTGCTTGACTGGATTTGACTCCAGCAGGAGAAAAAAAAAAAACAAAACAAAAAAAAAAACAAAGAAGGGGACACGCAGCCTATTATCTGCCACAGGCCTCTGAGCTTCTCATTGGATTTCTGTCATTTGTTAAATTCATTTCAACTTAGTGTTTATACATGCTTGTAAGATTAGCCTGAACAGACACACTCCCTTTGGTATGATAGCACCCATGAACATGCATCAGTGCAGTTACCATGGCGAGGGTGAAGCCGGGCCATGATGTAGTTGAAACTCACTTTGGTTGTTTCTCCTTTTCAGCTGTACTGCACTGATGAGTAACACGGCTATCGTGTATGTAGTTTTCTCACACAGATAACACACTGTTGGAGGAAGAGTCGAGATCATCTGAGAGGACGGAGGTCAAGGATCCAGCTTTGGGAGCCGAAGGACTCGAGAGCAGGGATAGCACTACAGTAACAGATACTCCTCCTGTACGTGAGCTGTGAAAAATACCACGATTCCATTTGCTCCCTTTGAATATCATGAAACTGTGTGTCTGGGATTCTGGAGATAGACTCCAGTTCATTTTTAAATAGATGATGCTAAGTTATTAAGCACTTCAAGGTGATTAAATGTTAAAGATACAAGCCAGTGTGCATAAAAACTCAAGTAGTGATTGCATTAAACGTGCAATTTTAGGTTTTCTGGCCACTTGGGTGTAGCAGAAAAGGCTGCCATATTATCTCTTTTGAAATTGAACTCATTGGCGAGCAGTTATGGAGCAGAAAGGCAATCAATTTGCAACAACGAATATATTTTTAATTGCAACTGGATCATGTTTTCTACCAGCTTAATAAGGAAATATACTTTGTAAATTGTAATTTGCACATTTGACAAGTCATACATACACTATATTGCCAAAAGTATTCACTCACCTGCCTTGACGCGCAAATGAGCTGAAGTGACATCCCATTCTTAATCCATAGGGTTTAATATGACGTTGGTCCACCCTTTGCAGCTATAACAGCTTCAACTCTTCTAGAAAGGCTGTCCACAAGGTCTAGGAGTGTGTTTATTGGAATTTTTGACCTTTCTTCCAGAAGCGCGTTTGTGAGGTCATACACTGATGTTGGACGAGAAGGCCTGGCTCTCAGTCTCCGCTCTAATTCATCGCAAACGTGTTCTATCAGGTTGAGGTCAGGAGTCTGTGCAGGCCAGTCAAGTTCTTCCACACCAAACTCTCTCATCCATGTCTTTATGGACTTTGTTTGTGCACTGGTGCACAGTCATGTTGGAAGAGGAAGGGGCCATCTCCAAACTGTTCCCACGAAGTTGGGAGCACGGAATTGTCCAAAATCTCTTGGTATGCTGAAGCATTCAGAGTTCCTTTCACTGGCCCTAAGGGGCCAAGTCCAGCTCCTGAAAAACAACCCCACGCCATAATCCCCTTTCCACCAAACTTCACACTTGGCACAATGCAGTCAGACAAGTACCGTTCGCCTGGCAGCCACCAAACCCAGACTCGTCCATCAGATTGCCAGATGGAGAAGTGCGATTCATCACTCCAGAGAACATGTCTCCACCGCTCTAGAGTCCAGTGGCGGCGTGCTTTCCAACACTGCATCCGACGCTTTGCATTGCATTTGGTGATTAATGGCTTGGATGCAGCTGCTCTGGCATGGAAACCCATTCCATGAAGCTCTCTACACACTGTTCTTGAGCTAATCTGAAGGCCACATAAAGTTTTGGGGTCTGTAGCGATTGACTCTGCAGAAAGTTGGCGACCTCTGCTCCCTATGTGCCTCAGCATCCGCCGACCTCGCTCTGTCAGTTTACGTGTCCTACCACTTCGTGTCTGAGTTGCTGTCATTCTCAATCGCTTCCACTTTGTTATAATCCCACCGACAGTTGACTGTGGAATATTTAGGAGCGAGGAAATTTCACAACTGTACTTGTTGCACAGGTGGCATCCTATCACAGTACCACGCTGGAATTCACTGAGCTCCTGAGAGCGACCCATTCTTTCAAAGATGTTTGTAGAAACAGTCTGCATGCCTTGGTGCTTGATTTTATACACAATGTGGCCATGGAAGTGATTGGAACACATGATTTCCATTATTTGGATGGGTGAGTGAATACTTTTGGCAATATAGTGTATGTTGATACAGAACATGCTAGAAATATTTTCACTGGAATTCACCTTGTGGTCAAATCAGAACAAATCAGACTCATTAAAACAACAAACCAAAAGTATGACTTCACTGTCATTTCTGACAGTTCAGTAATATATGAACATAATTTCAAGGAGGCAGAGTTTGTGGTGAAATTAAGTCTAATATTCTCTCTTTGTTGCTCTGTTTTCGGTCTCCACCAGCTCCCGAGAAAATTCTCTTGCCGTTTAGCTGTTCCACTACGTTCATCAGCTCGTCTCTAACTATGTCTGGATGTTGGTTGTTGATGAAAACATAGTGCTGAGTAGCATTAAAAATAAAATTTAATGACACTTTTAAAATGCAAATTTACAGCAGAGGAAAATTCCCCTAGAAACATGAACTACTCCAGCTTCATAGCTAAATGAATGAGGTGACAAAGACACAGAAAGGGGTCAGACTTACAGTACTCAAATTAAAGCATAGATTAGCAAAAATAATGAAAACCTGCCAATTCTGAAATTGCTCAGCTTCAAATTCTGCTTGTGCATAACGATGATAACTCCAATCCAAAACCTCCAATCCTACCAAATAGAGAGTCTGATGCTCCATGAGATAAATTTCCTCTAAAGACTGATTTGTTCTACTTCTTATTGTAGCAGACGGCAGCTGACAGAAAAACAGAGCAGCTGGAGCGTCGCAGGAGGTGGGAGGCCGGACAGGCAGACTACCTGGGCAGAGACGCCTTCAAGAACATCCAGAAGATGCTGGACAGCTTCCTGCTTTAGAAGACACACATGAGGACATCTATAACTTAAACATAAACTTGTGCATTAGCTCTATTCCATATCCAGTGAAGTAGATTTTTCAGTCTGAACAGTCTGGTTGAATTTTAAGGCTGGAGTTTTAGAGTTTGATTGATGTGTGTTTTATATCCTAATATTTTATGTCTTTAAAGCCCCTATATGTAGGACTTATGAGATTATTGTTTTCTAGAGGGCTTATGGTTCTATTCCCACCCACGTTGAAGCATACACTAAGACTAACCTTGTTTTTTCTTTCAAAAATCTACACAAATTAGAAATCTTGCATCTGACATAAATTCCACATATAGGGGTTTTAGCACTGATATTTGTGCCACTGTCAATAAACTAAGCTATGACCTGAGTTGAGTGTTAAAGTGCTAGGAACCACTATTGAGGGCTATTAGTGCTGAAACTCTTTGGTTGGTAAAGTGCAGTTGAAGTGGAATTTTAAATTTACCAGCTGTTGTGCTGTGAGAAATTACCTCCAGCTGAACCCCACTGCCAGGTGTGGTGGTATTTTGGCTTTTCTTGACAATTTAGTACTTTTTCTGACTTCTTACTCAGCTTTTGGCTCTAAACTCCAAGTTGTTTAGTTCCAACATGAATCTTTAAAAACCTTACAAATGTAAAATCCAGCCATTTCCTTAAACAGCTGGTTACTGTAGTTTTCACTCGAACGAAAGGAAATGGGGCATTTATAGGGACTATTTTTAGTGGTTGAGTAATTTGCTTCTCAAGTAAATACATCTTCTAGCAGTGGTACAGTGTTTCAACATGAGATTTACTGACACTAAGGAAAATAGAAAGTATCATCACACTAATCCTTTGTTTGTACTGAATTATTGAAGAATTATTTACACTACAAAAAACACATTTATGTGGTGTTTCACCATACACAGAGAAACTACTCCCACTCAAGGCTTCTTGACTCTGGATTACTATGATGTGGATGAATCTACACAGACAAAAAAAAAAAAGAAAAAAAGCCACCTTTTGCTTCACCTACTTTTAATTCTGTCAACCAGCTTGAAAGGAGTCTCCACATATACCTGTTAGTTGTTTTTTTTTTTTCTCCCCTCTGCTCCAACACATCCTAAACCATCAAGGTTGGGTGTGGGTCATCTCATGCAGCCCTCCATCACTCTGCTTCTTGGCTAAACAGCCCTTACACCGCCTGGAGGTGTGTTTTGGCCCACTAAGCTCGAAGCAGAATTCTCTGCAGGATGCATCCATGCTGCTTAGGTGTTGCTTGAAATTCTAGATATATCTCAACCCTCCTCCTCAGTGCTTCACAGTGGGAACCACACATGCAGACGCAATTCATTCACCTTCTCTGCTTCTCACATAGAGGTTGGAACCAGAAATCGAAAATATGGACTGATTCAACCAAAATCCAGGTTTCTGCTGACGTCATTTTAATTCCTCAAACTTCTTGATTCAAGCATCTTTCTGTTCTTCGCAGCAGTTCCACCACGAAGGCCTGATTCATGCAGTCTCATCCCAAAAGTTGATGCTGAGATGTGTCTGCTCCTTAAACTCCAGAAGGCATTGACGTAGGCTCTAATCTGAGTTGCTGCTAGTTGGCCATTGCTGATGCTGAAGCTAATGAATTTTTACTTTGCAGACTTTTGGTCCTTCTTTCCTGAGGCGGTCCTCATGAGTTACATCACAGTGTTTGATGTACTCAGTAGAAAATGGTAAAAAACAAAATAGATGGAAAGCCTTACGTAGGTGACAGAGTGTCCAGACTTTTGACTTGATCTCAGTCCTTGTCTCTGCTCATAAACCTAATGCAACTATTTCAAACAGCTCTTTATAATTAGTACAAAATGACATAGTTTCTAGCAGGAAACTTGCACATTTTTTAAAATTTATTTTTGTAAATTATGAGATCTATAATTTGTGGATCCTGCTCATTCATCTCCAGAATTCCCTTTTTTTGATCAGCTCACAAACCTTTTGCTAATTTTCTTGCATCATTTGAACGCACACACACATTGATTTCGTTAGTGCCCACACACTAGTACATGCACACACACACACATTGGCCTTATGTTAGTTGAAGCCTGTGTGCTGATTTTGGCAGCAGGGGGCACTGTGGCTCTTCCTTCACAGCTCTTTCCCATCATGACAGCACATCACAGAGGCAGGAACACAGATTAATAGATGACTGACTGCAGTCAACAGAATGCTGTGTGATCCTTATCCAATAGGCACACGGTGCATGTAATTTTCACAGGCGTTCCTCCTATAATGTTGTGTCACAGCGACGGAAGATGGTGAGCTGAATACTAAGTAAATGGCAGGAGGTGAGCTCAGGCTGTAAGTGAAAAAAGGCCTTACGATGATTGCCTTGAAAGACGACCTGGCCTGTTGTCGCTCTTTGCTGTGCATTTCCCGGCTTGAATCAAGATTAAAGCGTGATCTGGGATAAGATACTGGTTTGCTGTGACTGGCTCATTCATTAAGCTGCACAAGGCAAAAGGAATCAGGGATCTGAGTCAGATTTGAAAATGATCCTGTTAATCATAGCTTCTAACTCTGGCTAACTAATAACACAAGGCACAGCGATGTCTTTATTCCAGGTTCTATGGTGGTCGGTTTTTACTCTCTCAAGTAGACAGCAGCTGAGTTTGAGCTCTCCTCTTTTGTATAAATCTGTAAAATCAGCTCTTGTAATGATTAGCTGGCAGACTGCAGTCTAATCCTGCATTCATGTTGGGTGTGATTTGTAGCGTGAATATGACCTGTCAACTGGGAGAAGTCATTCACGTCAGACTCCTAGTGGTAATTACAGTAGGGATTGACAGAGTGTGTCAACACAGGCAGCAAACACAGATATTAATTAACCAATGTGGCAGTCCAAGATAATCAAAGTAAAAATTGCAATGTGTTATACACCAATCTGCCACAACATTAAAACCAAGCCAAGTATTGTGTAGGTTCTTTTTGTGCTGCCAGAACAGCTTTGAATCTTTGGGGCATGGACACAGAACTTCTAGATTAGGTTTGGCGCATTAAGTATTGTGGCTGCTAATTGTATAATCACAGTAATGCAATTTAAATCAGATAGAATGTCAAGTACTGGCTGTTGAAGTTTGATTAGTTATAAAAGGGGTCTGTATGTGAGTCACCAACATTTTGATAACTGCATGTGTCCCAATTTCATGTCACTCACTGGGACCAACAATTCAAAGCATATTGGGAACTGATTTCAACCAGGTGATGAGGTGGTTTAGTACTAAAGCTGGTTTAGTACTAAAGTTTAAATCAAAATAGCAGAGACTAATATATTCTGCTGGATCTGATATTCCTGTAATTCAGCTTTAGTAGCATCTTGCATCTGCCCTGCAATATATGCATCTTTCTAGCTCTACTCTTTGGATATGGCTGTAGTCTCCAACTCAGGCAGGAATATCCCCAATGAAATCATTATAGTATCAGTTAATGCAATTCAATTTTATTTACAGTACATATACCCTCTGGCTGCCACTATCGAGTAATTTTCTGATTATTTAATAAACCTAAATGATTAGTCCCCCCCCCCTCCTCCCAAAAAAAAAGCAGACTAACCATTTCACTTAATTTTATTTTTAACAAACTATTTCCTTGTATAATTCAGAACAGAATTAAATATAAACATAGCTTTACATATTATAATGCAACTGTGGAGTTAAACTGGAAACTCCAGCATGGGGCTTGTTATTGAAGTCCAACCCAAGTACAACGTGGACACGGTGGATATTTTACAAATGCAGAGCAGCTTAAGCAAATCCTTTTCTCTCTACTGTGTACTTGTTCTCTTAGTTTGGTAGTAGCTTTGCATTTATTGAAAATGTAGCTGAATTCACAGCACAGCAGCTGTCTTTAACTCTTGCATATGTTGAGTTTGTCAGGCAATGTTGCAGTGACGAAATCAAGACTTTAGTGGTGCTGAGAAGCAGTTGGTTAAGCTTTAATTCAATTCAATTTAAGCTTTTTTGTACATTTGCCCTCATTAAAATGCAGCATATGTGAGCACAGGTATCAGGAGAGAAGCAAAAAATATCTCAGTGTCTAAGTGCAAGTAGCTCTTGTGGGTTTTCTCTTCAATGCATTATACTGTGGTATCCCATCCAAACTCTGCACAGTTTACGAACCACATCTTTGCTCTATGATCGTTTGGCTTTTAGAAACTTTAATACCGAACTGAGTCAGACTCTGCTGTCGCCGACATTGTCTAAAACTGTGGTCCAGCTGACTAACATGTGGAGCCAAAAACAACTGATGTCATGATGGCACAATTTTGCAACAACGCTGGAGAAATACGTTGCAATAATGACCTTTAGAAAGAAGAAAACATCTGCGGGTAGAAATATCGATGTCAACACATTTTTAGCTTCTGATGCCGACCAGTTGCAGCGGTTCTATAAAGCGCCAGATCATAACATGTGTCATCTCAAGGCAAAGCATCATAAAACCAACACCTTTGGAGAATTAACACCATGTGAGTTGTTTCCAAATGTGACCCGAGGGGCTTTGCTGGGTTTCTTTATAAAACTGTAAGATCCTGACGTTATTAAGTAATTTGCCCTGCGATGACTGTTATGACTTGGCACTATATAAATTAAGTTGAACTGAATTCTAAACCACAGACTGTTTATTCGTTACGTAGAAAACTCAGCTACACCAGTCCGTCATTTGCTAAGGATGTGACTGATAAACACTTCCATCGTGTCTCATTAAGTATAAGTAAATACGGCATATTCAAATGTTTAATCGTTCAGCAATACTTTCCATTATTATTATTATTATTGTTGTTATTATTATTATTACTAATGTTGTGTTGGTGTTGTGTTGTGCAAGTACAACAATTTCCCTGCGGTACCCTACCAAAGGGATCAATGAAGTTCTAGCTAATCTAATCTAATCTAATCTAATCTAATCTTTATTTTGGACTTGGACATTTGTTTAATCATTATATGATTGATCTAGGGCTGCAAGGTGGCTCGGTGGTTGGCACCGTCGCCTCACAGCAAGAAGGTTGCCGGTT
>NW_007578128.1:337623-388151 GCF_000690725.1 Stegastes partitus | reverse complement strand
TTGAGCATAACAGTTCTGTGCATCTCCAAGCAGGAGCTGTTGAAGATGGCTGGCTTATTGGTGTGTGTTACACAGTGTGGAAATGTTTAGCTGGACTTAATATGGTTAATAAAACATCTCATCTGTAGGTGATCAGGGTTATCTACTGGGTGAACGTTCGGTATTAATTCGTCCTCCTCCGGTTGCAGTCATTTCTTTTTCATGGTCTGGGATACGTTTTTTGGCACTGAGTTTAATGTCAAACCACTTTTTAAACATTTTGCCGGCGATCTCTCCTCTGACCCAACAGAAATAACTGTGGAGGTTATCTTGTCCCATGCAGTATTTTTTCTTTTGCTGCTTATCCCAACATTTCACGCACCAGACCATATTTTCTGGTTTGCTTCAACCTTGCTGACAAGTACCTTGATTTCAGTTTCAGAAAACTTCCTCTTTTTCGCCCTTTTTGCCACGATGATGACAACAGGTGAGGGAAAAATAAATCTTCACTTGCTTTATAAAGAGGCGTGTTATTGCCCTTTATGGTGATTTGGAGGCATTTCTGAAGGCAACGTGCACGAGCACGGAGGTTAAAAACAAGTGGGATTTATCAACACTGATGTGCGTACGACCCCTGTATGCACGTTTGATAAATACAAATTTTTTTGTACTTACGCACACTCCAAATTTCATGCGTACGACAGAATTTAGAACCTTTTCCACACACTTATGATAAATGAGGCCCCAGGACTTTTTATCATTTCTAACGTTCTCTCAGAGCAAATATTTTATGTAGAGCTATAGAATTACAGCATAGTCATTGTTTTTAACTCGTGTATGGTGAGTTTGTCACCCAGATTTGAGAAGTGCAATGCTGGAAACTGCTTTCAAGTGTTTGTTAATGTAACGTTAATGAGCTGCGTTTCAGGCACTATTTCACACTTGTTCTACTGAAAGCAAAAACAGGAAATATTTGAATGAAAACAACTTTACTGGGAATTTAGCTGTACTTACATGCAGTATATGTGAAGAGAGCCACACTATCCACTCACTGGGCATTCACGTATATACTGTATGTTGGGAGTGCATGAAGACTCTTGAGTTCACTCTTGCAGACAGCTCAAGGCTGAGACATTTTAGAGTTAGCAGAAGAAGTTCTACAAAGTAAATAAACCTGGTGGATTTTGAGGCAGCTGCTCTCTCTGAATGGCTCACCTGGAAGCAGCGGGCAGGGAAGTGGCAGCATTATTCAAATGTTTTAGCTTTACAATTACTGGTTCCTCAGTTTCTACAAATAAACAGGATACAATTAGAAATGGCTTAAAGTTGTGGGGGGCTACATTTCCATTTCCATATTCTCACAACTTTTATTTTACACCTAAAACACACATTAAAATTACTTTTCACCATCTGTAACTCTGCAGTTTGTTTAAATGAAAGCTAATAAAAAAGCGACCCCTACTTACGCAACCAGCCCTGACACCACACTGACCCCACAAAGAATTTTGCCATACTGCTCCAGTCTGTTTGTTTAGACAGTGTGGGACTGACACCCACATGTGCTTCCAAGACATTTCACCTTTGTCTGGCACATCAATGTAAATCTTCAGGAAGATGGAACTAAATGCCACCAGGAACTCCAAGTGCTGTTTGGTTTAGATTGTTGAAGCACCTGAGTTGTATTCCCAGCCATATACAGTTAATGCCTTCAGTTGTTTATTCTTTATTTCCAACAGAAGTGTTTTCCCCTCTCCCACTTCCCTAACTCTGTTTAGATGAACAAATAGTCCTGATAATGTCCCCATCTGGAACTCTTCTGTGGCTTGATGAGCACACTAGCTTCCTGCTTGATGGAATGCTTGTGATTCTGGGAAGATTGTGGATGAGAGTATAAAGGGGGGAAAAAAATAGTGCATGCAGGTGTAGGTTCATGCCAGTCAGCCCCAGCTGTTGTTTAAGTCGTGCTGTGATTGCCTTCAGATACTCGCGGTGCGCACAAGAGGGAAATGTGATAACTGTCAGGGAATCCTAAGCACCGCCATATGCTTTGGGTTAACTGCTTTGAACCGCCTCCTCCACTCATCATGTGTGGTAGCCGTCGCCTGACTATTTTGATTCATGCTCAAAGCCGCTCCGTTAATTTGATCAGCGGTTCAACCAGTTTCTAATGACACACAATTTCTCCGATCAGGCTAATTGGGGATTGCGAGAGTAATGACAGTCAGCTGTGGCGGAGAATATGGGGTGTGCTTGCTTCGAGGCCTCTATGCTGGGAGGAGTAGCTGGGTGGAGTTGGCCCTCGAAGTGGCAGTCTGCCTATCGAAAACTGGGCCACAAACCAAACCAGACTCCAACAATTAGACAAGTGAGCAATTCAATGGACAGATGCATATTCAGGATCATTTGAGGTCAGTTTGTTAGCTCTTGACTTGCTGAGATACATTTTTCAGAGGACTCGTAAAAAAAAAGAGGATTTCACAGTTGGTGATGCTGCTCCTGCAGTCCAGAACTAGTAAATTAGACATGAATTCCTTGCATCCCATCTAACCCAAGCAGACTAAATTAAACACAATTCAGTGGCGCATTGCCTGCAGCCGTGTTCACATCTGCCTGTAGATTTAGACACTAATTCCCAAGGTGGGAGATAATCCAAAGGTCTAAGGTTTACTGCACAGCTGCTGCAACCTGAGACAATCTTTTGGAAGATCTTGTATCTTTTATACAACTGAAACAAAGCAGATTGTAAAATACAGTCCATTTTTGGACACCAACACAGCAAAACCATTAACATACTTTGTGAGGTTGGAACTCAAAGGCTCTAATAAACAGCATTATTTAAAGAAAAAAAATAAGTGTCCTAGAAAGGCTCTTAAAAGACATACCACTATAAAGCTCAAATATCATGAACAATTGGATCCTTGTCTGTTTCCTTTACAATCAGAACAAAAGAGCTTAAGCTTCTCTGAGGGCAATTCTTCTGAAAAATGTTTCAGTCTCTTATCTTTTAAAAGTTCTGAGCAAAAAAAGTTTTTTTTTTTTTATTTTCTTGAAAACACCAGCTCAAAAGCATTAAATTCGAGTCAAAAATGGAAATGTGGATTTATGACAAATGTTTCCTTCATATTCAGTGGGATTCACAAGTAATCCTTGGGCAACGTTACATGAGATTTATTAGAAATATGCATCTGAAGGTTGTTGTCATCCATTTTTATCTGATTGCATTTTCTACTTTGACAGATTTCTTAGTGCAGGAAATTGGAACTGACTGCAAGATGGTGATTGTACATACTACTATTCTATTCTCGTATTTAAGGTTCAAGGTTTAAGGTCTTTTATTGGTCACAAACACAGTTATACACAGTATAACGCGTAGTGAAATGCGTTGTGTACCTGTTCTACACCGAAACAATAATAATAAGATAAATAAAGATAAATAAGAATAAGGAATAAAACACACAAGAAGTAAATATATATACATATAGAGAGAGAGACTATTCTGTACTGCATTTAAAATACAGTCACGACTGTATTGGTTAAGTCTGTTAAGTTAACTTGTGAGCTTTGTTGTAAAGTGAGCTGTAAACACTAAAACGTTCTCAGTTTTGTGTATATCAACATGTCTGCATCATGGCTCCATATGGAAAAAAACTCGAGCAAAAAATAAGGAACAGTACACAGAAAGACCAGCTTAAAATCAGCCAATCAGAAGACCAAGTAAAAATCTGTCAAAACATAACTGCAGTACTATACAGGAGGTATAGAAACAGCCATTGGGAATTTCACTAATAATAGATGGCTTTTATTGTAGTTCCTACCGTCAGGCCTGTATTTTAATATAATAAATCTGAACTGTTAGTTTCTAACTTTGCATGACAACAAAATGCTCTGTTGTTCAACTTCAGAAGTAACATGATTCCTGTAAGGTGACACAGTTCAGTGATTTTGCACAGGGAATACTCACTTCTGTTGTGTGCTGTATAAGCTAAATATTTACCATTTCAAGTTAATAAAGTGATAAAATGGCCATGATGTGTTTGCAGCTTGTTGTGCTGACCCAGTGTGCTCAAAGGAAAATTAACACAATTAATTACAATTACTCCTACTCAAACTTCTTTGATTGAGATTTTTATTTTTTCTGTCTTGTTTTATTTGCTAGTTAAAGTCCACAATTTTACCACTAAATATTGGAAAATATCAAGCACCAGAGGATTAAACAGAGCATGTTTGGCAAAGTGAAGGTATTAATGCAGAATGCTGCTCGGAAAGTCAAGCAGATTTGTTAAGCCTACCAGTAAATACCATCAAAACCACGGAATCTTGTGTCACCTCGTTTTAATTTAGTGGCTTTATTCCGGAGACTGATGATCATATGATTTACTGTGAAGACAGCTCACGCACGCACTGTCAAAAACAAGTATCATATCACAAATGCACACTCATGGTTTGCTCAAAGTGCTAAATCTGAGCCCGATGAAAATGTTGTCGACATCACAGCAGCCACAGAGGAAGAAAAGGGGGTTAGCTCAGCGCTGCTTTCATTACCAAGGAATCTCCACATCCTTAACTGTGTTCTCATGCACTGAAAGAAAGGCGTCTTCTGATGGAGCAGTCCTTTTAAATTCAGTTTTCTCTGTTGCTCAGACATGAAGTGCCTTGATGTTGAGATGTATTGATCGCGTTGCAGTAGGACACAAATTCTCCAAAGCCGGAGCTCCCGCATACCGTCTTTGATTGATCAATCAGCTGCAGCACCATTTGAATATCTCCAGTCATTCACAGATCACAGTAGGTTTGCTCACCGAGCTTCTCTTTATTTTGATGCATCGAGCGGGAGCCTTGATTACCACTAATCCCCGAAGTACAGACTTTTTTTCATTTTTCCATGATGTCAGTTTCTTTAGTAAACCATCTAAAGACAGCAGATAAGCAGAGGAAAGTAACAGTGCATATGATACATCCTTTACCTGACTTTCAGAGTAAACTAAGGCCAAACGAGAAAACAGGTGGACACAAGATGTGGCTCCAAACTGTACTCGAGGAGGTTCTGGGTCACAAACAGACTGCTTTATAACACAAAGAGGTCAAAGCACTGTGAGCGATCTGATTCAGGCCTCTTCAGCCTCATGGGGAAAAACATGCATCACTGCAGCATAATCAGTTGTCAGGGTGGAAAATGTTGACTTCATCTGAAGGAAGAAAGCTGGAGAACATTTGGGTGGAAGTTCGATGAGGCAGCACAGAGTAACGCTGGTTAACCCTGACGCTGGTGATGACTGCCAGGCTGAACAGAGAGGAGTCATAGACACTGAGAGTTCTCAAAGTGTGACTCTTTCAGACTGAATCTGCTGAACTAATGGGGGATTTCCTTGTGGCTCCAGATGTTTCTTCTTTCAGGAAGATGAGACTGCGGCTGTGTTCCCAGAGCGCTGACTCCAAGTTTCTAGTCTAAGAGTAATGGTGACCTACTTCCTTCATCCAAGATGCAAAGATTTTTATCTGTGCTCTGCTCTCTAAGGCCAACTGAACTAAACTGACACTCGACTTTTGGATAATGTCATGACAGAAAAGCATATAAAGTTGCAAACTTGTGTTCATTTCCAGAATCTTTTTTGGCAAATACTGTGGATTTCATTCACAGTTGCAAACACTCTTAAGTCATCATTTTCTTCCATCTTTTGCTTTCCTACATCAGCAAAATAAAAGGTTTGTTTCGACTCTCAGCTTAGAAACAGGAGGAAATCTTTTATTAAAATATGGACAATTATTATGCATCACCGTCTGTCAAAGACAAATAATTTACAAATGAGGACATATTACCTGTCTCTGCTCTTTGTAGGAGCAGATTTGAAGAAGCTGTGGGCAAGAAAATATTCAACTACGGGAATATCTGATGGTTGCAATGGAAACACACAGAAAATATTTAACATGGACTTCAATGAAATGCAAATGATACCAACAGATCCAATTAGGAGTTATAAAAAAAGGAAAATCATCTAAAAGAAATCTTAGCAACATTATACATACTTTCCATCAATTCTGTTATTAAGTTAAACAATATTTCCTAGTTAGAAAATGAGAAGTTATACAGTTCTTTTCAATATTTGACATAATCTGTCATTGTCAGAAGCTGTCATCAAAGCAAAGAGATGTGTACAGCTGAGGATGCTACAGAGAGTCTTTGCAAACTGATCAAGAAAAGATCAAAGAATAAAATGCTTTAGAGGCAAAGCCTGATGCATTCCTGGTTGTACAGGCCAAAGCTGCTGAGGAATATAAAAATTGTGAAATTTTTAGGTTTGCAGTACACAGATGCTTTAGCTGTTAGGATGCAAAAAGCTACAGAACATTGTTTAAATTTGACAGGCGAATTAGACTCTAATCAATCAAAAAATTAATACTCATAGGTGTAAATGGCACCATTGTGTGGCTGGTGGTTTTAATGTGGGCCTTTATCGAACAAATGATTGAATTATGCTGTAGGTATTGGCTGTTTCTGGAAAATGCAGTTTTACTCGCTCTGCTCCTGCAACCTGGAATGAGCAATCTTGATGCTTGATTTATTTTTATCCTTTGGGCAAATCAGATTTTTAATTTAATCTTATTTTACCTTCAGCTGCTCTTAAAGGCTGCTTTAATTAATGTTTTCATTGTTTTATTAACTTTGTCTTTAAAAAAATGTATTACTATCTAAGTTTGTTATTTGTGCATCTACATCTCTTATTTTCTTATTGGCTACCTTGTAAATGAGGTCTTCATACCCCATGTACTCTGAAGTGTAAAAAAAGGCTGAATGAATGAATGCATGATTGAATTTGACATTTTTGTTCCTAATTCTCAAACTATGAGGCATACAAGGAAACTGTTTTGGATCATTTTTTTTAAATAGTCCAGGCCCCACAACATAAATCCTGCTAATTTTTCCTGCACATATTTTCTAGCATGTAGTTGCATTCTATAACGCCTCTAAATTTCCTTTTGCTTACACTGAAGTTGCAAAATTGCAATCTTGGATGAACATCTACTTCTCCACCCCATCTATTCTTTGTTATACACCATTTGGTGACTCGTTGCCAAATTGGTGTGGCCTATGTGCTGAAATGTGTGGGGTCTGTGTGACAGTAGTCGTGGGCTATGGACCATGACATATAAAGATATACATTCACACATGAGCTCTGAATGACTGCATTGTGCCCCTGCAGCAACATATGTTGAAACAGCTGCACTCATATGCCTGCCAAAAAATCGGAATGATTGCCCAATAGTGTATTTTGAGCTCTGGATGCTTTAAATTTCTGAACAATTTATATTTTTAAGCTAAAGAGTTTAAAGCACTGTACAGCTTTACTGATGGCAAGCACTCTCTAACTTGATTGGTTGCAGGTTTGTTACTATAATAGCAGGAATATTGAGACACTCATCTTTGTGTCGCATTTCCCTGAGTCACTTCAACGATAAAGAAGTTTAGAAATGTGTCCATATATATTAATTAACTATGGCTTTATTATGGCATTTGGTGCAATCATTTATTAGTACCATTACCTGGTGTGATAGAGTGCCAGAGACATCCAGCACACGCAAGCCTTTGGCAATCATAGCCATAAAATCTATCTAACTGCTTAAAATTTGAGAATGATTGATATTTCTCAACTGGAAATAATATACAGATTGATGAAAATAGTAACCTATGGCACACAAAATATCATCAAATTGGCCTCACTCTCAAAGCACCACTGTAGGTTTTAATCAATTCATTATTTAATCTTTGTGACAGTAGTTTTTACTACATTTTAAAATTAAAAACATTAGTTGCTTTTAATCAGGCAGTTGCTTGGGCATACAGTATAGCAATGGAACATGATGAACAGTGAAATTCTTTAGAACACATTGAGAAATGTTGCTTTAGAGTCTATGCCAATGGCATTCCTGGCTGTGCATCGATAGATGCCAGCGTCTCTTTGTGTCGGATTCTGGATAATGAGGGAACCTTGTGGATGGATGTACTTGTTTCCAAAAAGTCGTGGCTGCCCACTGACAGCCAAACGGGCTTTACCAGGTGTTTCCCATGCAACCTCCACTTTAGGGATCCCAGTTGCTACACAGTTTAACTGAACAGCAACACCGCGTTTAGCATAAGTCACTGAGGGAGGACCGTTGGTAATTCGAGGTGGGTATGCAATCACAGTCACCGATACAGAAAGAAGAGAGCTGCCATACTCATTAGCAGCTCTACAAACATAGGCCCCCCGATCGTAGATGGATACCTGATGGATGGCAAGTGTCCCATTGGGCAGTATTGCATATCGTCCAGCTCTCTGTGGCCTGTTGAGGACAACCCCACTGGGTAGAGTCCAGGCCAATCTAAGGGGTTCGCCAACGGTTTGACAGTGAAGCAACAGTGTTTCCCCATTCATGACGCTGACAGGAGAGTTATATCTATTGTTGATCTCTGCCTTTCTTCCAGGGGACAGTGTGACTGTACGCTCCACAGGCCCTCCAGAAGTATGCCCCAGACAGCGGTACATACCAACCTCAGCAATAGAAGGGTTGCTGATGATCAAAGAGCCATCGAGCCGGTGGAAAAACTTAGAGAACCGAGCACCACTCCGCAAAGGAGTGCCGCTGGGTAAGATCCAAGTGACGTGAGGTAGTGTCAAGCCCTCATAGGAGCAATTCAAAGTCATATCATTCCCAACAGTCAGTGACAGGCTATCTGTTTTGGAACCTCTAATTTGTGGCCTCTTGACAACTTTTTTCACATCCAAGTTAACCACCAGCCTGACTTCCCCTCCTTCATTACGAGCAATACAAGCCAGTTGCCCTGAGTCTGTGATCTTGGGTGACCTGATTTCCAAGGTACCATTCTGATGAACTGCCATCCTATTGCTGTAGTAAGGCGCAGGAAGTATTACATTTCCTGGAAGAACCCACATGATGCGAGGGGAGGGTGTTCCCTTTGCCAAGCAGTCCACCAGCTTTTGTTGATCCTGGACTGCGGTTACCTTGATGGCATTGGCAGTTCCTCTTAAGCCATTAATCACTGGAGGAGTTACCAAGACCTCCAGCTTGGTGACTTTATGATCTTGTCCTGCATTGTTCCTAGCCATGCAGGTGTAGTTACCTCCATCAAAACGTTGGGCCTTTTGAACAACCAGTGTCCCATCATCCAGAACCTGGTATTTGTCTAATGCAGGTGAGATCACTTTATTTGTAGGGGAAATCCATGTGATGGTGGGCCGTGGTTCACCTTTGGCATAACATCTTATAGTCACTGTCTCACCATAGAAAACCCTGGCGGTCTGCTGGTCTTTACCTTGGATTTGTGGCGGAGAAGTTGCAACCTTGACCTTAACTCTGACCTTCATCTCATCTTTGCCAAGTTGGTTCTCTGCATAGCAGGTGTAGTCACCTTCTTCTGGCATGCCGACATCGTTGAAGAAAAGCGTCCCATTGTCAAATACCACATACCTGCATTAAATTTAGGAAGAAAAGAGGAAACTGATTGTTATACTTTAATGAAACAGTGCCTTCAATGAATTTAGGTAGAGGATAATGGGTTACTGTGAACAATCAGCAAAAAAGTTAAATTAAATTTGTATTTGTGATACTTTGACATTCTATGGGTTCAGAGACCGTCACTCTTCTCGGGTCCAACCAGACTGAATGGACCGCTATTAGAAGTGAACAATAATGAGCGCTTAAGCTTGTTTTCATCTCTCTTAGAGGCAGAGTGGTATTGTAGAGGACCAGACCTTGCTAACAATAATTACAAGTGAAATCAGACTAACAGGTTAGAAAAAATTTGTCCGTTTTAACAGTTGAAACCACAAAGTATCTCTGCTCAATCTACAAGTAGAAGTTTACACACCAAACCAGTGTATTTTAAAACTGAAAAGTGCAGCTATGTGGTAATGATGGGGGTTTGGGGTGGATGGGTAGGAGTGACCTGAACTTTGCATTTCCTGCAATAATGTGGTATCACAGATATAGCTCATTTACAAAAGAAAGAATAAAGAAAAGAAACATATTTCCTTCATATGATGTTTTGACTGAAAGTGGGTAGTGAAGTTTTTCACATTATTGGAATGTTTGGTCTGTAATAATCTTTAAGGCACATAAAGGCACACATATGTCAAAGGTGCTGGTATTTGTTGATCTGTGGGTCTTTTGTTCTGGGTTCAGTCAGAAATGAGTCAGAAAGAAACACTTATGATTGACCAACCTTATTTCACTGACAAAGACTATTTACAACATGTTCCATGTGTTGTTCAATTTTTGTATTGTAGCAACGTTACTACTAACTCATACCTGCGACTGCGCCCCATGCTGATAGTATTTCTCTGTTTGACCGGGTTGACCATGGTGCCATCCGGCAGGGCCCAGCTGATCTCGGGGTTGGGGAGACCAGAGGCCACACAGTCCACCTTCAGGTCGCCACCGTACACCACCTCCTGCCTGGATCGCTGCTGCTTCTGTTCGATCTTGGCTGGTCTGGTCAGCACATTGACACGCAGTGGAACATAATCATCACCCATCTTGTTACGTGCCACACACAGGTAGTCGCCGCTGTCTGTGTTGGTAACAGAACGAACGGTTATCGTGCCATTGGAGTAAACCTTGATCCTGGGGTCAAAACTGTAAAAAAACCCAAAACAAAACAAAACAAAGAAGCAACATTTAACGAAACGTCAATGAATGATTATTGAGAACATTTGGGATTTATATAATACTTCCATCCATCCAGTTGTTATCTCTGCCTTATCCTGTCTGACATTGTGCCAACACAAAGAGACAAGATAGCCATGCATGCTGACATTCACACCTACAGCCAATTTACAATTATGAATTAACCTACCATGCACATTATCTGGACTGTGGGAGGAATAATGCCCCGACAGAAAGGCCCCAATCAGCAGGTTCAAACCCAAAACCTTCTTGCAGTGAGGCAGCAGTGTGAACCACTGCATCCCTGTGCCACCACAGGATTTATATATCAATAATTAGTTTATTTCAGCATTATCTCACCTGTACTGAGCATCCACTAGCTTCTTTGAGGGTGTCCTCCAGATGATTCGGGGCTCTGGCTCTCCTGTTGCCACACAGTTGAGTAGCAGCCTATCCCCATAGATCACATCTGTTCTCTGGGGAGACGAGGACGTGATACTGGCCTTGGTGGAAGATGGATTCCTCCTTATGCTTAAGATCACAGTTCTCCTGCTGGATGCCACTATGTTACTGGCTGAGCACTCATATCTCCCAGCATTTCTGGGGCCCAATGCCCGTATGTAGAGGGTTCCATTGGGGAAAACAATGAGATTCTGTCCAGTAACTAACTGGGAAGCTGTGAGCTGTACACCATCTGGTGTGATCCAGTGAACGGCAGGCTGAGGGGCACCTGTGGCAGTGCAGTGGATGTAGGCAGTGGTGCCTTCTGGAAGGGTGGTGTTCTCATGTTGTGTCTGCTTAATCACAGGTGGCAACGCTGAGACGTAAAGACGTACTGAGACAGTGTCAGCTCCAGCTGGACTACTGGCAATGCACTTATAAATCCCTCTGTCAGTATAACTGGCCTGGCTGATCCGAAGGGTTCCGTTGTTCATGACAGTTACACGCTGCTGAATGGAAAAACCAACAGCAGCATCCATGTGGACTAGGTTAGGGAGCACCCACGTGACTTGAGGCTCAGGATGTCCCTCCACTTTGCACTCCAAATCAACTTTATCACCGAGATGCACAGTGATGTCTCTGTGCCGAGGCTGGAGGACGCGTGGATGCTGAGACAGGACCACAAGGTTGACCACCATCTTGTCTATGCCATACTGGTTCTGGACTGTGCACAGGTACTGGCCTGCGTCCACGAGCTGTGTGTTCCTGATGATTAGTGTACCATTTGGGTGGACCTCAAACCTCAGGACCCTGGTGTTCTGAGCAATACTTGCCCCTGCACACATGAAACAAAATACAGGTCAAACATACAGTGACAAGGAGAATATTTGAATCTAACTAGCAAAACGCTTTTCACACCCAAAATTAGTACAGGTGCAGTCGGTTTACTTATCTTTCATTACTTATTTGTTTATCAGGGAGCTACCTACTCAGCTTTTTATAGTGAACCTAATTCTATTTTAATGTGGGCAAAAGCAATGTAAATACAATGTTTCCATGAACCTATTGAACTCCAAGCAGAGGTATCTGGGCTTTTTATTCATTGTGGCCTCATTTTTCACTGCAATATAAAGTCTTGCAACTTAATGGAAACAGCACAACCATGACTAGAAGTAGAGAGAACTGAAAGATGTCTCTTGTGCAGTATAACACATTTATATTGATATTAATCATAAAAAAGGAAAAAAAAAAAAAAAAAACTCTATTATTTACGACAGAGTATTTTTTTTACACTACTCTGCACATTAACTCTGGAAAGATATTTCACCATGCTGAATATATCTTCCTTGCTCCTCAGTATACTGTTTTTGAATGGTTCTGCATTTATTTTTTCAATCAAGTATAGTTTAATTTCCTCTCTGTGTCTCTTGTCATTTTCTCTTCAATTGTTTTTTTTACTTTTATGTGTAGCACATTCCAAAATGAATGTAACTGTAATTGAGTGTATCCTTAAACACAGTTCAGGTTGCTCAATTATGATCTTCCCCTGTCCCAACTGTAGTTTCCAGGTATAGAAAGAAAATGTCCAAAAATGTTAATATAGTAAAGAGTTTTTGGCAATCATTCTATATTAAGCTTCTGTCTGGCAGTAGGTTTCAAATTGGTACCAAGTTTTGAAGTGGATTATCTACTCCTACTTGTAGCTATGACAAATACTAAATTGCTTGATGTGGATTATCCCCTTTGTACCATATAATAATATATTGTTTTTGTGTTTTTTATTGCTATTTTCACTGACTCTGGGTTATTATTGAGGCTGCAGAGGCACCACTAGAACTAGAACTGAATACAGCCATACTTACAGCTGTTATACTGTGTTGTGTTTTCAACATATATTAAAGCAGGCTGAAAAAGAAATTAAAAATGGATGTTTGTCTGCTCTTCACTGATCTTGAAGATAATTTGTCTACCCTTCCCACAAATTTTGCAGATAATCCACTATTTGATATACTCTATGTATGACTATTTCCATTCAAACATCTGTTTAAGTTGTATTGGTGTAATGTTAAACATCTGCATCGTACATGTTCTTACAAAATAAAACAGATGTGGAAGCCTGCAGGTGTCTCAGCTTTATATTGTTCTGAATCAGCATCTGTGTAGTGTCATAATATTACAGGGTTCTCAAACACTGGTAAATATTTCTATTTTGAATCAGGTTCTTTGCACCTAACTTTCTATATGTACCTAAAGCTGAGTTATGAGGTTGAGTCATACATACCACTGGCAACTTTAGTCCATGAGAGGAAGGGCATTGGCTCGCCTTGAGCCTCACAAGGAAGCTGAGCATCTGTTTCAGCTTTCACAGTGAAAGTCTGGAAATTGTTCTTAGTTATCCTTGGCTTCCCTCTTGGAATAGATTCTCGTCCAGGTAGTTGGTCCTCTCTGGATGCATCCCGAGTGCTTGTTAGCAGTCTGTCTTTGGATGGATTAGATGCATAAACTGTTGGGGCAGGGGTGGGTGTCTGCTCGACTAAATACCTGCTGGGCAGTTCCATGGCTGGGAAAATTGGATTTTGGCTGGCTTGTTTGTGGTCAGGTGGCTGGGTTGCAGGATGGAGGTTTGCTGTTCTCTTGGGCTCTGATGTGGTGGTGATGGGCTTTGTTTTGACCTCACTCTGGGTGACTGTGATCCCGGGAGCCTCCTGGGTGGATGCTCCCAGTGAAGTGTTCATTTTAGGACTTGTAGAAGATGTTCCAAGTTGTGTGACATGTGGCGAGACTCTGAATGACATTAAAATATCAGGACGTGATGACAAAGCAGAGGGAGGTGTTGTTTTTATGGTATCTGTAACAAGAGCATCAACTTCTATGTTTTCATTTTCTGTTGGATTTTGATCCACCTCTGAGCCACTACTTGTGGTTTCATTTTGACCAGGGTCATGATACAAATTTTCAGGTGACTTTGTTGTAACCTTTCCTGTCTCAGAATAATCCAGCGTGCTTGGAATCAGAATTAATCCATTGGAAGTGTATCCAAAAGTTGTCGTGATTGTGTTCTCAGGGAAAGAAGCAGCTGCACTGGAGGAGGACGGCAGTGGTGAGAAATCTATTCCAGACTCTTTCAAAAGCATCTTTCCACCCGTTTCAGTAGGTGTGTATTGATAACTTGATTGATTCTCTTGAACATCTGTTTCCACTTGTGTTACAATGTGAACACCATCAAAAGTATTGTCAGACTGTGATCCAGAATGTGTCTCTTCAGAGGGATTAACAGGTGGAAGATCTTGAAACCTCTGCTGCACGGTTGATGTGAGCATATCGAAGCGCTCCGGAGGAGATGCACTTTCTGAAAGGGCTGTTTGAGAACTCGTCTTTCCGTGACCCACTCCTGGAGAGGTTGCTGGAAATGATGGTGCCACTGATGTGCTCTCGAGCTGTGGTTTGGCTGGGGGCAGATGGCTGTCCTTTGTTTCGGAGGGAGAAGCTGGTAGTGAGTAGGGTTCGATGGCTGCCTCATGGTCATGCCTGGAGACTGTGCTGTCTTTATGACTCAGACTGCCTGACGACGCTACTTGGCTGCCAGAGAACGGAACAGTGGTGCTAAAATCAACTGTTGTAACCTCTGATGGTTTTATTTTTAGCTCTGTGGAGGCGGTGGTCTTTGCTGTTGCTAGGGGAGCAACTGAAGGTGTGGTGGCCGTAAACTGGTTGGGTTTATTCAGCTTTTGTCTCCTTCTGTTTGGCTTTCTCTTCCGACCCCCATTCCTTCTCCTGGAGTTTGGTTGTCGGAGGTGGGATTCCCCCTCCGACCCTCCCACAGTACTGGGCACAAATGTAGTTGTGGGAGATGCTGTCGTGAGCAATGCTTCAGGCTGCAGTTCATGAAGTGTTGTTTCCTTTGACTGAGTGTGCAACTGTGATGCTGTTGTAGTCTCACTAAGATATTTTCCATTTTCTTCTTGGCTTGTGACAGATTCATTTGGGTTGGCTGAAGGGATAATTTGACTTCCCCTAAAAAAGGCTTCTCTGTCATTATTTGAGCTGGCAACAGCATTATGCCTATCTGCATTCTCACTCCTCTCCGATGCCTTAGACCAATCAGCTGTTTGGTCTCCGTCAACATCTGTCTTTGTGCTATGGTTCTCTTGTAGAGAAAATGTACCGCTGCTGCCTGCAATGTTTGGGCTAGCCTGCCAGAAAGTGACAGCGTGTAGAGGAACAGATGTGGTCTGTGGGAGGAAAAATACACTGTTTGAACTTGTGTGTAAGTCCAAGTTTGTATCATGGGTTGTGTGCTGTACACTGTATGTGCTCTGTGTTGTGTATGGCTCTGTTGTGGCATGTATGTTGTGTGTGTGCTGACTGACTGAAGTCATAGAAGTCACATGTGTGTCTTTCCCTTGTGTGTAATGTCTAGTAGCTTGCAATTGTGTCTGTTGTATAGGAGCACGTGGTGTTGTGAAGTAATTCTGGCTGTCTTTTTCCTGCATAGTCACACCATCTGATGACCCTTCAATAGTTTCTTGTGAAAGGGTTGTCTGCTGTGTTGCTTTAGTCTCTGTTGTGTGTTGAACTGGGAGTGGTGTCACAGTATTCTGGGCATTTCTGTCTCTGATCTTAGCCAAAATATCAGCCCATTTCTCTGGGTCTATTTTGCTCTTTGACATATTAATCCTCCTTCTGTTGTCAACTGTAACCTTCCTGTCTTCAAACCGTGATCCTGTAGGTTTCCGAAGCACTGGCGGCCTCCGCCACATGTTCCTGGATGGATGCATGCCCCTCCTGCCAGGGGCGACACCTGCTGGGATTCTCCTTCTCAAAGGATCCAGGCGGCTCACTGGAGGCTCCTCCTGAATCACCTCCATGTCCCCTGATGCCTCCTCTGTATCCTCTGTTGGGACTTTAATCTGTGTGTTGACCCCTGAGGCTGACTGAGGTCTTGCTGGAAACCTCCTCAAAGGCCTTATCAGTCCCGTCCGCCTGACAATGGTGATTTTAGTAGCCAGTGTGTCAACACCATGTTGATTAATAGCAATGCATTTATAATAACCACTGTCTAATAACTGAGTCTGTGGTATGTGTAGAGTGCCATTTGAAAAGACTACAACTCTGGAAGAGTTGGCTTGAAAACTAACTATGTTGCTGCTTGGTAGAATCCAGTTAATTTCAGCATCAGGGGCACCAGATGCCACACAAGGCAGGGAAACAGAGTTGCCTGCAAATCCCTCAATAGGTGAAATTGATGTGTCCTCCCCAGGGGGAGGACTGGAGGATTCCTGCACTGTCAGATGGAACGGCAAGACAGCAAAGTCTCCATGAACCCTTGCGATGCAGTAGTAAATTCCTGCATCTGTGTGGCTGACAGCTTTAATGACCAGCCTTCCATCACTGGACACAGACATGCCGTTGTCTGGACGGCTGTACGGTGCCTTCACTTTGGAGCCGTCTGGCAACATCCACTGTATAACCGGTTGGCCAGAGCTGTGCACGCTACAGTACATTTGACTTGGTTTCCCCAGGACAGCACTCAATGCTTTACTAGTCGTGTTTGTTGACTCGATCATGACCCATGTCCTCCTCTGCCTCTGCACCAGCTCCGCCTCCACCGTCTCTGACAGGTCTGTGCTCAGAATCAATTTTACCGTCTTGGCAGATGACTGAAGTCGGTTCAGCTGAATGTCTAAAGATGTCCGCATCAGCCATGCTGGTTGGGCCATCATGTTCACTTTAACACCTGTGTAGTACAGCGCGTCCTTCTCAGAGTCCTGTCTGTATACATAGGTTGGGTGAGGGTTTTCGCTAAGCATAATTCCTCTTTGTAAGTGGGCTGGCACGCTGCTGTAGTATGCGATTAGCCTCCACAGTCGCTCATATTTTTCTCTATCAACAGGACATTCAAGATCTACTGATAAAGTGATGTTGGAGGCCAAATGGAAGTGGCTGACCTGCTCCCAGCTGATCTTGTTAAGCTCTCTTGGCTGACCGATTCCGCACTCCAGATCCACCTCGTTTCCATGTTCATCAGACAGACCCAAGGAGATGTTGCCAAAAGGTTCTTTGAAGTCTTCTCTGGGCAAAACCTCACTGTCGACACTCTCAGGTGGCATCGTTCTGTGGGGAGAGCTGATTACGGGTCCACTGCACGCCAGGTTCTCCATAAGGTGGATCTCTTTTCGCTGGAGGTGTCTGGGAGAGGAGCACATAGGACACAGCTGGCCACCAGGAAGGGCCCGGTCCTTTTTACATTTCAGGACACCTAGAGCAAAAGAAAGAAGAATTTGTTGTCAAATAAGACCACAAAGCTGAATATTCCAGTGTATGACGTCTGTTCACTAACCTCTAACCCAATAAAAAGAAAGATCTAAATAAATCTTCAGCACAAAAATTAAAAGTCTAACCTAGAGATGTTTTGTCCCAGTCATAGATCCACCTCATGTTGCAGTCACAGGTCCACGGGTTCCCATGGAGGTACAGGTTCTCCAGCTGAGGCATGGTCGCCACCAGCCTGGAGGGCAGAGACATCAGTCCGTTGTCTGACAGGTAGAGGTGCTTCAGCGTGGAGATGTGGAAGTGGCCCATAAGCGTGAAGGTGGTGAAGGTGGCCGGGTGCAGCTGCTGAAGCTGGTTGCCCTCGAGCTGCAGCAGCCGAAGGGAAGTGAGGCCCTGGAAGGAGTCCGGGTGGATGAACTCGAGTCGGTTGTGATCCAGATGTAACCTGGCCAAAGACCACAGACCCTGGAGGGTGTGTCTGTTGATCTCCGTCAGCTTGTTGTAGCTGAGCTTCAACATCTAAACCAATTAGAAACGAGAAGAAATCAAAACATCGTAAACCCTGCCACAACTTTCACACTTTGAAAACTAATTTAGGATGTATGCGTGGCTGCAAGACAAATTTTCTAATTTACTGATTTAAATAAACCTTTTAAGTTCAAAACATTATTTTTGATGGGTTGGGGTGACATAATAATTGCCTCAAATTAATATCATGTGTAATTTAGACTCAAATTTATTTATTAATCAATTTGAAACTAAATTCAGATTGAGATAACTTAATGAAATTGGGTTGATAACATCATTTTTCTTCACCTTGAGGATTCCAAGCTCTCTGGACTACCCACTTTACACTGGAGCAACCTAAATTTTAAACTCTGCCACCATAAAAAAAAAAGAGGCAAAGTTAATCCCCATAACTAAGTTAAAGCAAAACTTTCCTGAGACGCATGAAACATCTTTAATTACACAGAATATTTCTGGTTAGTGTAATGACGTAGCCATATGTCATTCAGTGCAAATGCAATTTTAAGCAATGGGCATGTAAGAAACACTGACACATTAAATGAAAGTTTTAAGGGTAAATCTGTGTTTAAAATGGACATGTTTTAAGTCATGTGTTGTACTATTTCTCTTTTTCACCGTGTCAATACAGAGGAAAAATATCATTAAAGTTGTCTTCAGGCCAAGGATATTTTTAAATGTTCCTTTTGACTCACATTAGCAATTAAAGAATATTTTGACACTTTTAGAGTTGAGTTCTGGTTCAGATTTCAGGTTGATTTTCAGCTTTTAGGCCATAAAAATACAATTGTGAAGGTTTGGAATGAAGAATGAAATTTGCTGAGAGTCAAATGGCTTAATTAATGTTTTGAAATATATAAACTTTATGCTGTAGCTGTATGTAGACACCTATTGGAGATGCCAAAAGAGCATTTTACATAATGTAATGCAAATGAAGGTCTGCAAAATATAAGAATGGCATCTTATAAAAGGTAGAAATAAAGAAATAATCTTTGCAATTCAGTATCTTTCTCAAGGACACTTAAATCTGAGCTACAGTCACCAATCATTAAACATTTTCATTCATGCATCCAGTCAGTGTGCACCTGAAGTGAATTGAGGTCCCTCAATGCTCCATCAGGCAGGTTGTGGATGTCGTTTCCATGTACCATCAGTAGCTCCAGCTTCCTCAGGCCCACCAGTGATTTGTTTGTGATCTTATTAATGCTGTTGAACCTGAAATAACAAAACCAAAGTGGTAATAAACATCAAACCCATTCACTGGAAACAATACATGAAAAATTAAATCGATTGAACTGCAGTAAGTCGATGGTGAGAATTCCAAAAAATAAAGAACTGACCCCAGGTTCATTCGTTCCACATGTTTGGGGACAGCAGCTGGGATGGTGAAGAGGGAGCGGAAGGTGCAGTGGAGCTCAGTGGGCTGAGGGCAGGAGCAGGGCCGGGGGCAGGGAGCAGGAGCGGCAGGGGGCAACAGTGTCAGCACCAGCAGAGTCTGGAGGACGCACAGGGAAGGAGGGTCCATCTTCATCCACGGGGTGAGCAGTCACAGCAGTTGCTTGGGTAGTAACTACAATCACAGCATGTTACCAACACTGACACTGCTGCTATTCTTCGCCCTCTTATTTATGTCAGAGCAAGTTTTAAGTACCGAAATGTACTCTTGTGAAAAAAACAAAAACAAAAAAAAAAAAAACGAGAGGAATAAATCGATCTTGTAATTGTTTAGAGGTAAACTTCATTTACTGTAAAAGCTGACCCGACTTTGGCTCAAGTTTCTTGAGTGACTCTGCCTCCATCACCGCTTGAATGGATGAGCTCCGGTAAATTACGCACGTTGCGCTCAAGCTGGGGATTTCAGCCAAAGTGCTTTCTAAATATTTTATAAACTTCAGCTCAAGTTATTGTTATAAAAAATGTAAACTCTTACCTCAAAACCTTGATAGCCTCTCTCTAGGGAGCTCCTCATATTCCATTTTAACATGGGAAAAAACAAGAAACCGCAAAGTTGATGTAAAAACAGAACAAAAAGTGAAACTATGAGACGAAGGGAACTAAATTTGGTGTTACAAATTGTGAAAACGCTTAGAAAGCAAACCACAAACACAGATTGAAATGCAAAATCCTGAGGAATAAAACTTTGGGTCAAACCCCTAAGCGCCAGTGTGCGCGGTGGACCTACAGACAGGAATGAAGGAGTGAAGCTGCAGCGCTCAACGCGGAGACGCAACAGGAGGAGCCAGGGAAGCTTTTGGAGAGGGCAGAGGAGGATGAAGGAGGCTTCAGGAGTGGTTCCTGACTAAGAATATGATACTGTTTTGCTGCCAAACACATTCTTAAGCTTATGAGTGTAAGAATATTCGGTTAGTGTAGCTGGGATATACTTGGTGAGTCATGTTGAAACTGAAAAATAAGGTTAACCCGAAAAGCTGACCGCAAGACAAGCTGAGAGGGAGCAGCAGGAGGAAATGTGATGAACTGAAGTGTTTAAGGTCCTGGGCTGAGTGATGAGCTCTGCAAACCTTTTCAGCACGTTTCTGTCCTTATTAGCCCCATGACCTACACAGGCTGTGCACTGTCACTGTAAAAAAAAAAAAAAAAAAGAAGAATCTTATGCATTTTTCCTTTTTTTTTAAAATTATTTTTTTTTATTTTCCTTGTATTTTAATTATACATTTATAGAATTATCAAAAAATATAGAAAAATGGGTGAATCTAAGTGCCCTATAACTGTAAATATACATACACGTGTATTATTCTTAAAGAAAACTGATATTCTTTGTCTTGAATAAACAATCACATAAATACATTCACATTTCCTTTTAATTTAAAAGATAAAAGTGTTAAATTCAAGCGTAATATGGTAAATTTATTTCTAAAATTAGATACAAAAAGCGACATATATCACAACCAGAAGTACTCATTAACGTATAATATCTTCAAGCATGGATAATCTGCAGTTATTAGCTATATATCTGCTATCATAAATATATAATTTATTATCATTATACAGGTGATTTTTATTGTGAGTGCACATGTAAATATTATTTATAAAACATTAAAATTAAGGCTAGAAAGTGTATTTTAATCGTGAAATTTCTTAGATTATTATTCTCCATCATTATACAGTATTTTTATGGTGCCCTAGTTGGAAGAAGATTACCTTTTTAAAAGTTTTTCACAGCAATAACAATATACCAGAACTTTAAAGTAAATTACAGTATGTATGTATTCTGGCTTTATCAGTGAATTCCATACCATGATTTTACTGGGTGGAAGGTGAGTTTCTGCCCAAAGCAAAGGAGCTTAAGTATCTTAGGACCTTGTTCACAAGTGAAAGAAAAATAGAGTGTGAGATTAACCTCCGTGGTGAAGAGGATCTACATTCCAACCCTTACCTATAGTTACGAGCTGCGTGTAGCGACCAAAAGAATGACACTGCTTACAGAAGTGGGAGACATACGTTTCCTTAGTATAGCGGCTGGGCTCAGCTGGGACAGCCAGAAGGAGGTCAGAGTAAGTTCACGGCTCCTTTGCATAAAAAGAAGAGGTGGTAGCTGATTACAACGCCTCCTGGGCACCTTCCTTTGGAGGTTTCTGGGCACACCCAAGTAGGAGGTGACCCCGGGGTAGACTAGAACTCACTGAAGGGATTACACATGTCCTGATCTGGGAATGCCTTGGAATTGCTCAGGAGGAACTGGAAAATGTTGCTGGTTAAAGGGACGTCTGGAATGCCTTGTTTAGCCTGCTGCCACTGCAACCTTTCCCTGGATATAAATGCAAGATTAATGACAGCAGCTAAGTCATTTCATGATAGAAAAACTACCTCAGTCTAAGTTAAAGTTACACTAAAGATGAAAAAACTACCTCAGTCTAAGTTAAACTCACACTAAAGATGAAAAAACTACCTCAGTCTAAGTTAAACTCACACTAAAGATTGCTAGTTTAGCAGCCCACTCATTTTTTGATTCCAGCAAATCTTGTTAGATTAGTCACAGATAATGAGGTCGACTATGGGCCCCTGATCCTTTGGGACTGTGTCCATCCAGTAATCTGTCAAAGATGTCTAAAATTGTAACTCAATCCTTTTTTTTACCAAATCCAATATACAGTCATGAACAAAAGTTTATATAAACTTGTAAAGATCGCAGCCCCAGAACAGACTACTGCCACCGCCATGCTTGATTATATGCTTAATGCTCTTGAAGTTAAATCCTCTCCTTCCTGCCTCCAAACATATTTTTGGTCATCATGGCCAAATAACTAATTTTTGTTTCATCTGATGGCAGAACTTTCTTCCAGAAGGCCTTTTCTTTATCCATGTGATCAGCAGCAAACTTCAGTCGAATATTACTGTGCCTCTTAAGGAAGGGCTTCTTCTTTTTTTTGTGTTTTTGCACTTTTAGACTTTCCCACTGTTGTGGTTGTTGCTAAGCCTAATGAGTGTATCAAATGAGCACTGTTTAAATTGGCAGCTGTAGTCAATTGTAATCATGCACAAGAAGTTATAAGGAACATTTGACTAACACAGCTTTTTACATCACCAAAACTGATCATTTAAGTTGGTGTATGTATATTTTTTGACCCAGCAGATTTGATCATATTTCCAGAAGACCTCTAATAAATCTAAGAAAGAACCAAAATGCAGGATTGTTTATAAGCTACAAGATATAAGAAAGCTATAAGAAAACACAGTTTCTCAGAAGATGCTGCAGTATATTATTCAAAGAAAGAGTACACATATACTATTTAGGCCTTATAAAACTGCTATGGCAATATTGTTGAGGATAAAATAATTAGCCATAAAAGCAGTTGTACAGTTTGTTGCCCAATTGAAACATTTTCTTTTTAGCTTAACTGCTTTTGCGGAGGCTGCAAAAGCTTTGTAGGACAGCGTTAGATGTTAAACCCTTTCACATTTGAAAGAAACATTTGTTGAAAATGCATAAATTCTCTATCAAATTGCAAATTGAATTAAATTAAACAAACCTGTTGACACACAGTAAGCCAGGAGCCTTCAGGGCCTCTGGAGTTCGGGGGCTTTGTGGCAGTTTGCAGTCCAGCCTTGTTTACAAGAGCGCGGTTACAATGACAAAACAGAAAAAAAAAAAGAGACAACATTGATATGTTGATCAGACTGTGATGTTTGACAGGTGTTTTAGGGAAACATAACCTGAAGAAAATGAATAAATAGACAGCAGGATATAAACATATTTAGTTGTGATGTGCACTGAATTCACCCATAAACTGTTCTGTCACTGTAAAAGGTGTTAAACTGCTGCGTCTACCACGTCTTCACGCTATGAGTGTAAAAAAGAAGTCAGCTGGGTGCTAAAGTAAACTTGAAAACCCTTTCATTACCGCTGACTCACACATGCACGGCCTGCAGCGTACACCAAGTGGAAAAAAACATGCACAGACACATATACAGACACAAATGCGAGGTATGGGACATAAAAAACAGAAGTTGATAAGATTGCCTGAGGGATAGTTAAGAAAGTCTTCCATCTGCGTCATTCTGTGTAACTGAATGCTGAATATCTTTCTGATATCAACTCCAAAGCTGATTTATATCCTTGCATGATATCATGTGCTGGAAATTTGGGCTCATTTATGTTGACGTTGAATTTCTACTCTGCACAGCTCCTGAAACACTACCTGTGGTATTAGCTTTGGCCCCTGAGCTTCCCTCCTCGTCTCTGGAAGCCTCCGTCACCTACGTGCTGCAGTTTAAAGGCTGGCGGCTGCTGAGTCCAGGCTTTGTGACAGTGTTTAAGTTGGAGGAAAACGGTAGTGGAGGTCAGAAGTGGCAGAGGGACGGTTAGCGGAGGGCCTCTTGTTCCCGCTGCCGGACCGAAAGCCTCCATTCATCATGGTGTCAGTGTGAGACTATAGCACACCTGCACCAAAACCACATGGGAGGAAGACCACTGACCAGACTAGAGCCTCTATTCATTATCAGAGCAGCATGCATCATTTTATCTGAAATAATTCATAGAGATCAGAGCTCAGCTTACATTTCATTCTAAATGCAGGTCTATGTTATGTTTCCTCCAATGATTTGCTGAAGGGCAGATTGAGGTTGCTCCAAGAGGTGGAATTATGAGACCTTTTAACTTAAAAAAAACATCAAACGCCTGTTTGTAATCCGAAAATGGTGACTATTAGTGACAGAGCCAAAGGAATTATCACCAGCTCAACTCTACAGAGATTTTTAGCCTCTATGAGCTGTTTTGATTTTATGGCCCAGAGATTTAGTGTTTTGGTTCGCTTCTCTCATCAACTACATTTCCAGCGGCGGCAGCAGCAGCAGCAGGCAGCTGTTTTCAGTGAAAAGGCAATGAAAAACCCTCTACCTGCTGAGCAGACAGACACTAGCTGGTTAACATGGTGAAGCACTTAGCAGCTAAAGAGGCAAATATTTTTCTAAAGGAGGTTGTGGAGACCAAAAACAGAGCATAAAAAAAGTGAATATTGGACTGCATCAGGTGAACACAAACACAACATGATATTCTGTGTCTGCCAGGTTTTCCTGGGCATGAGGAATTATGCTGAGATCTGAGAATGTGGTAACATCACAATAAATGGGCCAACATACATGCGAAGAGAGGGGGTAATTTTTTTTTACCACCTGACACAAGAGCGTGAGCAATCATGAAGCACTTAAGTTGAGTACAGTTTTGACAAAATAACAGATTAAAATGGGGTTTTCCACATTCAGTTGTCGACTCTCCCCTGCTCAAACCAGCTCAACATCCCATCCCTTCAAGCCTGCAACGAATATTTATGTTTTATCTCATCCCAGTGTCACCTCTCTATCTATTTATGTAGTCTATCTATCAAACCTAGCTGGCTCGAGATAGGGTAGCATGCTTCTTAAAAGGGAAACAATAGGTTGAATGGAAGGAAAGCACCTGACATGAGCAGCCAATGGCAGGCCTGCATCCTACATCTGGTGAGTCAGACTATAAAGGAGCCACCAAGTGATCTAAACTCTTTATTCTGGACGTCAAAATGGCAAGTGAGCATACCTGTTGTCCATCCATCCTTTCTTCGCCAAGGTTGGGTCATGGTGTCAGCAGGCTAAGTTGGGCAAGATGTCCAGCAATGCTTTCCACTTCCTGCTGGGGGATTTAAAGGGGTTCCCAGGCCAGATAAGATATGTAATCCCTCCAGTAAATTCTGGTCTACCTTGGGGTCTCCCCTCCCAGTTGGATATCCTCAGAAAATTCCCCAATGGAAGGCACCCAGGCGTCCTAATCAGATAGCTGGACGACCTCAGCTGACTTGACTCAAGTGTCACTTATAATCCCTCACTGCACACAAAAAAAATGTTGTTTTTTGCCTCTAAATTTGTATGGATTTGTCTGATTGTCTCAATTTTAATTAAGGTCATCGTGTTCCTTGATCTCAGTTACAACTTTTTGGAGTTTTCTGTTAACATAGGTGATAAAACCAATAGCCAGAGCTGCAAAAATAAAACTCATACTAATTAGATTAAGTGAATGTTATTACATCAGTTTGTTAAAAAGCTGCCTCAGTCCATTTCAAGCCCCCTGAAGCAGATCATTAGAGTAAATTGATTGGCAGACTGAGTCCACTTCAGCGTGTTACAGCTGATAATCAGTGGATCGATCCTCATCATTGGCTAAGTGGTGAGGAAGGGTTCAAATAGGTGTGGAGAGAAGGTGGGACATTCCTCAGTGGTTCTGGGCACAGCTGCATCGTTCAAGGTCAAACTGGACAATTTCCAAATTAGCAGTGAATAAACCAAAAGTGAAACAGTTTACGTCCATCGGTTCCAATACATACAATGTTATTCTCCAGTTTTCAGCAGTGCGGTTCTTGGAACTCCTCATCACTCCCTTGAGTTATTGCCTGAAATGAAGAAAGAGGCTGAGAATAACCAAGCAGGCTGATGGATTAGTCTTAGGATTGATGAGGCTGTCTGTTTCCATGATATTTGATTGACTTTCAGTAGAGCTTCCAATGAGCAGAGGAAGGTAATGTGACATTAAAAGCAGTCAGGGGCCCTCAGCGTGTCTCATCCCTGCCAAACATCAGCGGTGATGGACTGATATCGCACATTTAATGTTTTCTGTAGCTGTGTTACTGCAGTATTTACTGTAAATCACTCAGATGGTCCGCTGATGAGGGCTGAGTTTCTGTAAATCAGGCTTTTTATACTCTCTGGCCTGTTGGCTTTTTTTTTTTTCCTGTTATTTTAAACAAAGTGGAAACTTGGGAGTGCATCACTGACTGTGTATGGTGGCTTTCACACAAATATGATTCCTTAGGCTGTACCAGATGTTGCTATTTTGGTGTTATATTCTTTATACAATCTGCACCTTAATTGTATATTTGTGCAAAATGTGTATGTGTGTGTGTGTGTGTGTGTGTGTTTTTTTTAAGAGGTTAATATTTTTTGTATTTTGATATTTATTTATCTATTATCTTTTATGTGTTTTTTTATTCATTATTTTAAAAAAAAAGTTTATTACATAAAGTGGTATGATAATAATAATAATAATAATAATAATAATAATAATAAACATTTTTCTTAGTGCAAACAAAGGTTTTCTACTTTTTTGTTTTTCTTTTTGCTATAATATATTGGTAATAATTAAAAACAAAACAAAAATTACCGATGAAAACACATTGATTCAACATTTTTTTTGTTGTTTTGAAAATTTCTGTAGACATCTTGCGTTTAACAAATATATGTCAAATGATAGAACTGATAAGTCTTTCTCTGGTAATTGTCATTAATTTGAATATATTTTAGAAAGAGGAAATATTTATGAAATTTATAAATTTGCAAATGCATTTCAACAGCCGTTATGTTAAAACAAAATCTGTTTTCTTAGGAAAAAAAAGGTAAATTTTACAATTATTCACAATTATTTTACATTTGCTGTCTGTTTTAGTAGTTTCACTTTTATTTTCCTGTGTTGTAAAATCAAAAAAAAAAAAGTAATTCTAACTTTTTAACTTAGCACAATTATAAAGTATGAACTGATAATATAATCTTAACTTTTCTTTTTTGGCCTTTCATTTCCTCAGTGCAGTGAATGGCAGAGAGAACCCACCATCAGAGTCTTAACAAGACTTGATTACACATAATAGCTGTTGTTTGAGAGTCATTACATGAGTTTTTTTAATCAAAACACGATTAGTTATGCTGAGTTCTCCGTGTTTCATCTTTACAATTAGGAATTCCTTCCGTGAGGTTTGGTCTGTGATGAGAGGTCACGGACCGCAGGCATTTGCTTCAGTTGCAAGAAATACTTGCAGCCTGAGAGCCGATCTATAAAAACCCAGAGAAACACACTAGAGCCGGAAAATTCTGTCGACAGTGAATTTATATCAGGAAGAGTGGTCGTTTTATTGGAGGAAAATCAACCAAATAGATAGTTTCTCATATCTTCTTATGTTGTGGATTCTTTTATTTTTGATGACTGGACCATATTAGTTTTACACTGTAATCAGTTTAAGCTGTTTGAAACATAAACATTGTCACATCAGAACAAACACTGCTGCACAATGAGTCTAAAAATACCACTTCCTGATTTTGGTATGCCACCCAGCACAGGCGAAAATTCCAAAATGTCCTTAACTGTTAGCGTTTGAAAAAAATAAGTGTGAGCTGCAGAGTTTACTGAGTCCCAATCGAACACCATTTCCCTGGAAAGGACACACTTCAGATACAGTAATGTTATTAAAATCAATACAGTGTATATGCTGGACAACTGAATCTCTCTGAAATGCATTAAGGAAAAACTTCCATCTCTGCTTCCAAGCTGTTGCTGAATGGTACTGAAGAGGATAGGATGTACTGTGGCTCAGAAAGCTCCAAAAGACAGTGAAAACCTGCATGAAAATGTACTGTAGGTGATCTGTTGTAGCTTGTTGTTTCACCAGGTAGAGCCTCTTACAGTTTGATACTGAAGCTACCTGCGGAGGAGGTCAGTCGAACTGCAGGCAGTTCTGTGGTGGCAAATAATATAGGGGTTTGGCTAGAAACAGGAACCATGACTAGGACTTCTGTGATGCTTCATCACCTCCGGGTGGAGCCTAAGTATTTATGACAAACTGGGATCAACCATGACAGTGGTTCCATATCCCTGTAGCCTTTTTCATCCCCTTGAAGCCTGTATCATATTTCTAAAACAGCAATATGAGCACAGGTTAAATATCTACTGTGCTCGATCTGTGTCACTGATTAAGCCATTGTTGTTATTATCACTATTACTTTAGAGAATGTTTCAGCATTTGCGTCCCTAACATCCTGCCACATACTGTACTCTCCCTTTACAACACCTGTGTGACAAGGGACATAAACAAACAATCAGACATGGATTCGTGCTAATATCGATCAGTTAAAAAATAGAGGACGTCCCTGTTAACTGTGAATCAAATGGCTGTGTGGACTAAGTCATCCTGGTCATCACAACTGACATTTTAAGTTGAAATTTTAAGAAATTTTTATATTCTTTGGAACATCTTTGGGGGTTTTTGGTAAAATACTGCAGAAATATACTGCATTATATGACAGGTGATCATTTTCCTTACTTAGATATGTTGCATATTGGTTCCTTATGCAACAAAGAGCAGAAATGTGATGATCAGTGGCAGGTGAAGGGAAATTTCTTGCAATGGGTTGGAGCATCTCAAGGTTTGTGGGGTGGCGTTGAGTCTCCCTGACAACAGTCGGAGAGAACAATGACCTGGTGAGGTGAAATAAGTCTGATCAGCAGAAGCTCCTACCAGCAACTTCTGGTATCTAAAGGTTTTCCAAGTAACACTGTGGTGCCTGATCCCATGGGGAAGCTCCAGACATGTTGCAGTGTCCATGTCAGGAAGGGTTGGAGTTACAGAAACATAAAGACCAAACAGCATTTAATGCAGGTGGTCATAATGTTTAATGGTCATCACCATAAATATTATGTCTGATATGTGGCAGAAAATTGTAATCCAGATGCTCTTCTTCTGCCAGCTGTATGTGAAGACATGGGTGGAACAAGCTCATCATATAGTCTTGTATATCAGCTGTCAAAACCCCCATTAAGGCTTGTCTATGTACCATATGAGAAGATGACCTGAGGATGAGTAGACCCTCTGTGCACAGTCAGCTACCGTGACCCACCTGAAAATAAACTGAAGTGTATAAACCTGCCTCAATGTGTGCTTGTGTGAGAGGGAGACAGACTGAATGAAAAAGGCAATAACAAAACAGGAGGGGAGAGGTGAAGAGAATCGGCTAGAATAGTCCTGCTTTTACACACACTGTAAATCTCTCTCAGTCAGACATATGGCTTTTGTATGTGCTTAGGGTGACTTTGTGCGATCTAATGACGACTCGCTTGGAAAACAGCCCACAGATCCTGCACCAAAGAGCGCTTGGATACAGTTCTGACATTACGTAAACACCAAGGGAAGCCTAATGCTTGGAAAGTGAGAAGGTGAAATCCTCAACATCTGCAGATGCATCCTGGGTTGTGGCGTTCGGGGCTGACTAGGCAGCGAAAGGTAAAAGGATTAGTGCTTCATCCTTCTCGACTGTGAGACAGACAGCGTGAGGTGAAGCGGTCCCTTAAGATTTATTCCCACACTCCTGTCATTTCGTCCTCCGACAGCCAAGCCAGAAATTGGGGAAAAAGGTGCTGATATAAGTAACACTGTTTGGTTGAACTTTAAGTCATTATAGAGAAAAGGAAGCTTTACAGTCCGGAGGGAGGAGAGGAAAAAGTAACTCATTTGCTGAATGGAAAATCCTCCATGACCTCGTCACCCTTGGACATATTTTCAAACGTTACCATGTGTCAGCCTTTGCAGCAGGACCTCGACTGATTTTCTCTCCCCATGTCCTTTTCACTGGGACGGTTATGACCTCATGTAAGACCATGATCCATAGCAGATGACAGTGGGGGAGGCTGATGTATGTCACTCAAACTGCGATAGTTTTTTCTACCTTGTTAAGTTCCAGTTGCACAACTCAATAGTGTGACTTTGGTCTTCTGTTGATCTTTTCCCCCCAGTAAATAGATGTTAATTCATATGTAGCAATGAAAATATCAGAAAAGGGGTCACTCATGTTGAGTATTTTGAGCTTAATCTGCAGATTCTAGTTTCAACTAATTTTTTTTAGCTTTCCACTCCACAAATTTGCCATTCAGGTTCAGTCCTACTATTCTCAAAGCATAATTTTTTTGACTCCAATAGGCAACTTTTTTCACATTAAAAACTATTTCCTCTGCAGCAAACAGAACATAAACACAGCTAGAGATTATCTGGCCAATATTATGCCTCATTTAGTGTTTAAAGAGCCATATTTTTGGAGGAGGAAACCAAAAGCTGAGCTAAAAGAGAAAGAACATTGCGCTTAAATTCCTAAGGTGAACATAAACACCCCTCCAAATCTGCTTGTTGTACAGCCAAATGTATGCAGTGTTCCTTAAAAGTTTGTGAGCCTTCAGAGTTTTCTGTATTTCTGCATATTCAGATTTTCACACAAGTCTGAGTAAAGAAACTCAATTAAAGGGGGAAAAAGTATACCTACTTTAATGTAAAGTAATTTAATAAATGAGGAAAATTATCCAAAATTACATACTGTGGCAAATATATGTGAACCTTTGTTTTCAGTATCTGGCGTGACCCCACTTGAGCAGCAATAACTGCACCTAAATATTTCTGGCAACTGGTCATGAGTATTACACATGGACTTGGAGGAGTTTTATCCTATTTTTCTTGAGATTTAGTTCCCAGTCACATGTACTGATGGTATCCCTAAAAATTATATTTCACAATTCTTTTGTTTCATCAATGATGGTGAACCATCCCGACTCAGTTAAAGCATAACAGGCTCAAACCATGATGCTACCACCTCCGTGTCTCACAGTTAAAGAGACAAAGGTGAAACTGAGCTTTCCAGACTGTGTGTGAGAAGGGGTGCTGCAACAATGTACAGAGAATAATTATGTGTTTTTGAAAATTTCCACAGAAAGACATTTTTTAGTAGACCCCAAAAATAAAATTATAAAGCTATAAATGTGGATATTAAATGCTTTTTAACAATGCGTCATAATAAAGTGCTGAAAAATTCCCTTTGGGGTAATTTTATATGAGCAGATAATCTCCTTCAGCACTGGCCTTGTCATATTTTTTCTTGGTATATTTAATTTAACTTCACATTTCTGTCTATAAAAGAGCAACAAAAAAAATCTAGCCTATAAATAAAAGAGTTATTTAAAATTTTAAGTGCGTCATTATCCATTCATTCCATCATTCCATTATTTCCTCCACTTTAGACAGCATTAACAGTAACTGAAATGTACTTAGAGACAACGTCCTTTCATTGAATAATTGTCTGAAGGTATCTGCCAACTGTAATCTCATTTCCTGCACTGCCTTTTACACACAAAAAAAACCCTCTTGATCTTGCCCTTGCGAGAAATTTCTAAAGTTTCCATGCTGTGTGATGTAATCAGCCAGACCTTCTCCACCAGAAACACACACACACGTGCATGCCAAGGGACCAGGAATAACATCTGTTCTTCAGACGCAACTTGCAGGCACGGAGCAGCACAAAAACAAACAGCAACCTCCTTCGCAACTGCACTCACATCCCAGTAAAAGCAAATATTCACTGTATTAATATGCCACAACCATAATACCTGTTTGTTCTATAAAAACAAACAATGCTTTTCTCTTGGACATTGTATGCATCACCATATACTCTGCTCTATCTTACTGGTGTGTTTTAAACCATAACCATGGTACCCAACAATTTTATCATCGTAGCTCCGGGACTTGGTTCGACCTGCAACTAAAACATTGTAATCACGTTAATTAATTGATCATCTAGAAACATGCAGGAATATGGTTGTCATGTGGTTAAAGAGACTGTCTAAACCGTGATGTGTTAAAGTGACATTGAGAGTCAAAGGACAAAACAATGCCAAGTTGATGTTGTTTATGTAAATGTCACTGGGGCAAAAGATAAAATAGCTGCTGATGTGGTAACTTTGAATGCACAACAGTGTCACAAACCACTAATAGGCATCTAATAGGACTTATTAATTCAGCTAAAATTCCTGGATGATACTGTCTCACTGGTACCTGAAACAATCAAAAATGCATCCTTCACTTTTTCACGTAGAGAAGTTGTGTCTCTGAATCTCTGTCCGCTGATTTCCATATTCCATTCAACACACGGTTCAGGCATCTAATGATGTTTCGCCGCTAATGCTGCAGGAGATGCAGTTTAATACCATTACAGAGCTGTATGCATCATGGTACATGAAAGTGAATCTCAAGTGTATCTCACTGTATTACGCTATTGTGGTTTCACAGCATAAAGTAAAAGATTAGCAGTGCAAACATACTGACTGTCTTTGTGCTTGAGTCGCTGTTTTCTTGTGAAGCGAGCGATGAAGCCAGATTGTGCAGTAGCTCTACATACCTTGGGTGTTGAATATCTCTCCAATTTATATAGATATTGCGCTTGAAGTTCAAATTACTCTCCCCAATCCCTCCTGACATTTCAAAGGGGGTACAGTGGGCTTAGTGTAAGAACAAATACATACTGTTGCATGAATTCAAAGGATAACATTGGTATTATTCTAGATTTAACTTATTGTCAACAAAGCCTATGTGCCGAGCCCTGCCAACTACTTTCTTTGTCTGCCAATACTTCCTGACTTCCATGTTCTCTGTTCACTGTAGATATTTTCAAGCTCAGCTATGAATCGTGCATTTGTCAAGCTCCATCTATCACATAGGTATTAGCCTACAAACATTTTGCTGATATTTGAATTGGTGGAACTCATTTCAGGGTATAAATAACCCAGGAGGCCTGCCTCGGAAGAATAACTCAGGGGATAAACAGTCAAGGCCAAGCTTTAATTTTATGTGTTCGGGGCCCAGAGTGGAGCTTTGAAATGTGTTATTTTATGCATATAAGTTTGTTGATTTGTGGAAATAATTTCCTTGTATTTCTGGGTCACGTTACTCCCGGAATACCCTAAAAATAGATCAGCATATCTATGAGGAATATTGGATCTAGCCATTTCCTTGAATTTATCCAGAGTCTTACCAGCAATATCTCCCAGTTTGTCCCAGTGGCTTCCAAAGCATTTCCAGGCCAGATGAGATATGTACTCTAGGGTGTCCTCCCAGAAGGGTGGCATCATAGGCAGAAGTCTGAACCACTCAAGCTGGCTCCTATCAACACAAAGAAACAGCAACTCTACCCTGAGTTAACTCTGGATGTCCGAGCTCCCAAACTGGACGCCATCCTCCCCTAGCTGTGCTTTGAGATTCATTTTATACACATCACAAACACCATTAGAGACCAAGAGCACCCCTGGTATAGTCCAACACTTGCTGCTAATGTGTCTGACTCGATCTTTAGTTCAATTTAATAGAAATACATTCAAAAAACGGTTGGATTTTTAGATCAAGTTATTAAAAAAAAGATCTGTGAAGTCTTTCAAGTTGTCTGATGAGTTGCCCTTTGAGGCTTTGGCTTTATTTATGATTGATTTATTGATTAATACATCTTTTTCAAGTGCTTTAGGGATCAGTGATAAGCCAATAATAACATTTAGGTTGGCAGGTTGTGAAGAAAAATCCCCACTGGTCTGGGTTTAATCATTCCTCTTTTGTATTCACACAGCTATTCATGTTGATAATCAATAATTAGATACTTATGGATAATTAAAGCCATCAGGTTTGCAGTACAGACATTAATAAAGAGATTTCCACATCTTTCACCTAAAAAGAATCCAGCAGGAGAAGCAACACCTGCCAGGGAAATCTCATAACCCCACGGGTGCTCTATTAATGCCTTTTAAGCAATCTATATAGCTTTAGTAAATGTTTTATTAACAATTAACAAAGTCATTAGTTGTGGCTGATAAAGCCTTTAATGAGTGGTGCTTTATTAGAATGTTGTACCACAAGAAGATATTTGGACAACTGGTGTGAATTCCTTGCTGTCACAGTTATAATTGAGCATAACAATCCTTTAATAAGGCTGCTTCCAATCAGCAGACGTTGATCAGTAGCCCGGGAAGGCTTCTGGCAGCCATTTCCCTCTGTGTGTTTCTGCAGTTGTGTGCGCTCAGTTGCGAGTTTATTCGGTCAGTTTCTCAATTCAAAGCGAGCCATTTTCACAGTTTTGTATTCTGCCAGTCTGCAGCCACACTTGGGAGAGCAAGCAGCCTCCTCCCCCCCACCCGGCTGCTGTGCTGCAGCTGTGCTCAGAGCCTTGCCTCTTGCCGACTGGCAGCGGGCAGGAAACAAAAAAGGAACCGGTCTGCCTGCTATCATAAAGCAGTCACTAACACACCTGAGACAGAGGTCAGACTGGAGCCCTGCAAGTGGCTGCCAGGTGTCGGGACACCCGGCTTGTCTTAAAAATACACACTAATTACGGGAATGTGAAAGCGTTCATAAGCATTAAACACAACCACGCTAACAGGCATGTGCGAGCACGCTGACACATGAATTCACATATGGACCAGCGAAAGAAAATTAGAGGATTTCCTGTGAGTTTCGTTGCATTTTTAGGGGCACTCTGGTGCTTTTACAGGACAAATCTATTAAACTTAATGTATTTCACATTTGAAAACATCTATGTTAAACTTTGCTATTGCGCTGATGGTAACAGTTGGAATCATCCATCCATCCATCATCTATACACCGCTTAATCCTCACTAGGGTCGCGGGCTGGAGCCTATCCCAGCCGACTTAGGGCGAAGGCAGGGGACACCCTGGACAGGTCACCAGTCTATCACAGGGCTACACTTAGAGACAGACAACCAAGCACACTCACATTCACACCTACGGACAATTTAGAATCACCAATTAGCCTCAGCATGTTTTTGGACTGTGTGGGAGGAAGCCGGAGAACCCGGAGAGAACCCACGCTGCACGGGGAGAACATGCAAACTCCACACAGAAAGATTCCGGTGCCCCCACCGGGACGCGAACAGGCAACCTTCTTGCTGCGAGGCAACAGTGCTACCAACTGCGCCACAACTGCGCCACCCTGCAGCCCCAGTTGGAATCATTGTGTGATGAATTGTTTTCTAATCACAACGTTTACTTTCTCCCTATAAAACATGATCAGGTCCGAGCAATCAGCAGCTATGGCTCATAGGAGATGGAGCGAATCTTACAAGTTGCATGACTCACTGACAAACTGACAAATTATAAAATAAATGTAAAACAAATTGGAAACATATTTGAAGGGTATGTTTGCATGAGTTGTTCTTAATTTCTGAAACAATGGACCTACAAATGAATGCACTGCATTATCAATATGATGCAGTTTTAGTCTTTAAGAAGCCCTGCAACTGTATAGAATCACATGATGCAGCATTAAATGCATCTCATGCTAAGACCAGCTCGACTGAAGAAAGACACCAAGACACTGTACACATTCTATGGGCCCAGAAACATGGTATACATTCTTCGGCGTATGCTCTAGGGCATAAATTACATATAAACTAGATGCCATTTTCGATATCCAACTCGCAGAGCTGCATGGTTGTTTAAAAGTCAAGCTTGTTAACTTTGATGATGTGAAAAAGCAGCCATCACCAGTTTCTCTTGAAATACACTGGTATCAGTAGAAGTCTAGCATGTGCACTGTGCGTGGTTGCACATGCGGAGGCTCTTTCCACACTTAAGAGAGCAACAGATCAGCTGTAAATTACTCCCTTGTCTGGCATTTCCAGTACACAAAGATGAGTTAGGCAGCTGGATCATGAGAAAGCTATGCAGAGCAATAATGATGTGCAAGCTAGAGTTTCATGGGAGAGCAGCGCGGTTTGGTGACCACCTGTTTTCGAGCAGGATACTGCATATATTCTGTAATGTTTGGTTGTCTCATTGCTGAAAGATCAGATCCCAGTTGCCCTTGACGACGTGGAAACAAGGGTTCATGGTTGGGTTTTCTCTTCATGTGGTACAGAAACTGTCCTTGTGACCTGAATTCATCAGTCACACAGAGCCAGATCACAGGGATAAACCAGACTCTATTATGATATCCCTGCTCCTGTTATTCCCCACAGAGGTATCGGTAACAGGGAGGATAATTTCAAATCTAAGGCACGTCCGCTCATTCAGCAAATCTCCTCTCCCTGGAGCGCCTCCATCTTAGCAGCGTCCGCTCCCCTGGGCACGAGCCACCCGCTCTGTTTCCTCAGCTGGGGAATTCAGCCAGACCCATTCGTCTCCATCAGTAGAGGGATCTGTCTCCAGAGAATAATGTTCAGTGATCCAGAACGGCTCATGCGCTCCGAGTTTGCACAATAACACACGTTGCAGAGCTGCTGGCTGTTTTAAAGCTGCTGAAAGCCTCTGTTTAGTTCAATTATAGATGAAGTAAAGGATTGAGGGTTTGCTGAAAAGCAGCATTTGCAGTGAGAAGGAAGCCACGAAGTGTCAGTTTGTCTATACTGACGAGTGGGTAAACGCTGGACGTCAGCCAGAAAGATCATGACACATGCACCATATGATATCAGTACTGTGCATCAAAACTGGTGGCACGCATGTTTAAACTTTGGTTGGCAGATGGAGCAGTTGGCTTTGACTTGGTCCTGTTGCCAGAAAGACTGACGAAATGTGTATTGATCCATGGCTGTAAATTCCCCAACAAATGCACTATTCCCTCCTGTTTGAGTAACACTCGCTAAAGGCTACATTAACCAGCTGTATAAAGAAATTACTGAGACTCTCTTTTAAAAGTAAATGTACAAGCCTCAGTGGCAGACAAAAGACAAATATGGACGCCAAAGTGCAATCATAATGTTAACTCTTGGGTCCTACTACCTTTAGAAAGACAAAAGAACTGACATCATTCACCATCCATTCATTCCTCCCCAGGCCAGATAAGATATATAATCCCTTCAGTGAGTTCTGGGTCCACCTTAATCCTACTGATTGCAAACCTAAATCTGAAAATGAAGCACGAGAGGGTTGAAAATCCACAACTGTGATTGATGAGTTAGAATAAAATCAGGATGTAGAATTGTCCTTTTCAACTTGTATTGATAAAATGCATACACATGAATCCTTTCAGGTAAAAGCAATTCAACTAGAATTGACTTCTATAATGTCAACAAAGCAATGAAGTTCCTGATAGAATATTGTCATTAAGAGGTTCCTGAAGGGACAATTCCTTGTTGTTTCAACCTGTATTTCTAATATCAATGCAGCCACTATGACTCAGACGTAGTTTCATTTTGCTGGGATTGAAGTAGTTTAACTAAAAAAACGTCAGTTTAACTAAAAAAACGTCTATTTTCTCAGCCAATAAAGTTATTTTCTTCACAACAATATGAAAGCGACTACATGTATGGAACCTTGGATATACTAGAGAGGAGTCAGAAAGACCTTTTGGCAAGGCCAAATTGTTATGTCCTGACTAGCAGGATGTTAAGGATCTGCTGCTAATGTCTTGGTGCCTGACACCACAGGACACCTTCAGGGGACTTGCAGAATTGGTTTGGTAGCATGCAAAGGACCAACAGCATATTAGGCAAGATTTGGGTCCATCAGTGTAAATTCATGAGTTTCTCTGTTTGATTACATGTCTTTTATGTTTCACATCTCATCATTTTACATGATGCTGTGGTGCTGCTGAACAGCACATAGAAGCTTGTCAGGTATTATCTGTTGTATAATAATACCTGCCAGTTTCTAAAAGAGGTCAATAAAAGTTGTCGATCAGATTTAAAATATCTGTGTGCATCGCTTCTGGGCATTATCCCATCGTCCGTCCCTGCTTCCCCCATCACCTCTATCTGCTAATGGATCAACAGGGCTGAGGTGAGGGAGTCACACCTGAACAGGAAAACTACCAGGAGCTGATGGAAACCATCTGTCCACACAGCATTTTGATGCATAACTGTGATTCCCAGGTTCCCCATTCAACAAAGGTGCGAGCAGCAGGACCTCATTAGTAAAAGATGGAGGCCTTTGGGGGCGAAAAAACAAAGATCAACTTCATAAAGAAAACAGGGGGACTGCCAATGAGATCCCAAAGTGGGGTGGAAAGAAAGGAGAGGGATGTTCTGGAGTGAACAGTGGTGACATGAAATTCCTGCTGACCTCTATGTAGAGCCTTCAGAGGGAGAGAAAAGAGACAATGACATCATATTTCACTGGTTATCTTTGTCAAGACGGCACACTTTTAGAAATAAGGGTTGCAAAAGGGTTCTTCCAGAATAGCTCAAGGTTTATTTGCTTCTGCAGAACTTTCTTTTTAAAGTAACCATTCTTGAAGGGTTTATGCAAAGAACTCTTTTTGAAAGAAGGAGTTCTTTAAGGATTAAGCCATATCTGTGAAACCAGCTAAATGTATGTATGCATGGGGTTCTACACCAACAATGATTTGTAAGACAGTTTTACATGGGATAAATAACATTTGGGTGTTAGGCGCATTCTTTGGAACAGTGTATTTAGAAAATGAGTCTCAATTGGGGTTTTGCATTTTTTGTGGGCTATGCAACACGTGGCCTCTTTCCTGTTTACGGTCGGCTCCGTGTGGTGTTTGTAAGACTGGGCCAGAGAAGCATGCCCAAAGTCTATATTTCTGGTTAGAAGCATAAACACAGCTACTTTTAAACATTATGAAAGCCCGATAATGTTCTTTTTGTAATAACACATCGTGAAAAGAACAAACTGTTTCTTCTCGGCGTTAATTGGGAGAGGCAGAGATGTAAATCTACACCCCCAAAAAATAAGTAAACTGAAACCACACAGACCAGCCTGACAGTGAGACTATCACTGATAATTCAATGGATGATAGCAGCAAACTCACAGAAAACTATTTCCAAGAGCAATTGTTTTTAGTGACTGTCAGCTCATTATTTCCCCCCTCCCAACTATTGATTTGGTTCAGTTGCTCCACGCTCATCAAACTCATTCACAGCATCACAATGTAACTGTTTTTTCAAGAAACATCTCCACTGCAAACCACTGCACACTCAGAACCACAGTTAGAGACTAGCTGGTGAACACAGTGAAGCATTTGGCAGCAAAAGAAAAAATATTGTTTCCAGAGTTGGTAGAGACCAAAAACGTAGCTAAAAGAAAGTGAATATTGCATTTGGGTATTAATCAGGAGGACACAAACATCTCTCCAAACGAATGATAATGTTGTTCTGTGCCAGCTCTATTTAGAAAAAGCAATTGATATGAAATACATGCTGGTTCAATACAAGTCCTTTCAAATTTAACATTTTGACACAGAATAGTTCAGAAAAAGCTGAGCTCCCGAGTTTGAAGGTTAACTAGTTCATATCATCAACAATTCCCCCCAAATGACCATGTGTCTGTGTATCTTGAGCCTGGTACCTTAATCCTTGGTGCTGTAGAGCTCCTTCGTTCAAAAACTTTTAACACATGACTTTCCAGTCTACTGTGAACACTTAATTTTATTTAGAAACAGCTGATTAGTGTCAATCAGTTTCACAGTTTCAGGATATCATTGCCCCGCAAGACAGAAGCTACAATACTGATCAGTTTATTGTTGGCTTTTTTATTTATTTGCAAAAAACAAGAAAAATATAGAGAACCACATAAGTGAACCTTTATTTATGTATTTTTTTTAAACTTTTTATTTCATAGTTTTAGGAGTGTAAACAGGGAAAGAGAGAACAAACAAAAAAATATGAGCAAGGATGCATACACAAGCAGCAGTTCATCAACAGTAAAGTTTTTGTACAAATTATACATCAGTTCATATTCACAACCTGGGTATTTCCTCAAAAGAAAAAAAAAAAAAACCAGAGTGAACCTTTATAAGAATAAATGCAATAGGTATAAATATTTTTGCACAATTTGTCATCTGCAATCGATTGTGCCACCCATGGGACACTGGTATCAACCAAATGTCCAAATCTCAATAGCTAGAAAAAACAATAAATTAAAAAAAACATTAAGCAGCATACGCAGCCTGCAGTCCAGCCAAAAAAAGAAGTTTTTTTTGCCATGCAAATGTTGGTGACAGCTCAGTCACTATTAACTTAATAACTTAATAATATCAACTTATAGCGGTTGCACCAAGGAGCACAGAATTGATTGCTTTTATAGAATTTGGTGCAAATTTTTATTTTTGTTTATTTATTCGAAGGGAACTTTGGATTGTTGGTTTAACATTTGTAAGGTCTTCACTTTACTATGAGATAACATATGTTCTGAATTAGCACTATATCAATAAAAATGAATTGAAACTGAAGCAGTTTGTTATTGTCCTAAAAGTTGATAAAAAGAGGCACCTGAAAAAAATAAATCTAATGAGTAACACCTCCTCCACTGTGCAGCCAAACTGAACAACCTTGGGCTCTATGGAAAAGAGACACTTGAGACAATTATGACAGTGATGCTATTGAACCTGTTCTAAAAATGTCCAGCTATAACTCTGCCAAATGTTCCATTACCAAGAGTAATTAAATGTAACAATGTAACATCAATTTTAGCCACAGTTGGACTCGGCAGCTTCCGAGTTGACTGTGATACATTTGAAACCTTACAAAAAAAATTTTTTCTCACTGTGCTTTATGGTGAAATCCCAAAAAAACCCACAAACACAAACAAAAAGTACCCCGAAGTAATTGGCTAATAACAGTTAATGCCCCGCAGACCACTTGAGGTGCAACTGAGTGATTTCTGATCTCCTATTGGCAAGACTGTATGATTACAAAAGTGATTCATGCTGTCAGTTGCCAGTTTATTAACTTTTAATTAACTACTAATTCAATTTATTACACACAGCTGTGCAATAACTTCAGCCTCCATAAAAACTGGACATCAGCCAGTGGGATTTTATAATAGAAGTGATGATGGGACTTTCAGAACACGGTGCTAACTGACTGCTGATGTCCGTTTTAATGAGTAAATTCTCGGCAATTAAACGGTGACATTAAGTCGTGAAGTCAAGGACTGAGACTCAGTCGGTTCCAGTTCTTTCTGTTGAGCAATCAGATTTCTCAAGTGTTGTATTACATCTAATGTGTCAAGAAAAGAAGGGAGTCCAGTCCAAGAGCTGGCGGCTCACCTGCAACATCATTAGTTTAGATAAATGCTTTTCCATTTAAAATAAAAAATAAAAATCCTTTAAACAAATGGGATGTTGGGATTTTGGTGCAACAGTACAAATACTTTATAATATAATGCATACCACAACAACTTTCATATCGACCATTTTTGCATTGTTTTATCTTGTTGCTCATTAATCTTTAGTAGTTTCACGTTGGTGTAAGTTATATTTTTGGCATAAAAACAGCTGAGTTAAGATCAGGCAATTTGACAAGACATGCACCAATTAAAAAAATGTTATAGTGAGAAAGCCCAACTCAATACTGAAGCACTGCCTCTGAAACCTGAAATAATCCATGAATCCAGCTCATTTTCCATCACCACTGTACCAGCCATGTTCATCACATTCTTGTGTCCCTTGGAAACATTTCTGTCAATATTTGGTCATGTTTTCTTTTTGTATTTGCAGCTTTCTTTGCTCCGTTGTCTGGTTGCATTTATCATATTTGCATCGTTCCTTCTAAATCCTGCGCATGTGTTGTCAAATTGGTATGACATCGGAATGACTGTGTTGAGTTAAACAGAGGTTTGTCTGGATGTTATGACTTTGCATGTCAGCAGATAGGAATGGACTGACTGTTATCATCATCTCTGCAGCCTGTTGCATCAAAAAAAAAATGAAGTAAATCAGAAACTTTCCACAACAAAATTCTTCTACAGGAGAGGTTTTATCACTCGGCAACATAAACTCTGTGCATCCTGCATATTTTGTTGATCATCCTCAGCCACAGCAAAGAGACAAAATGAGTCTAGTCTGACTCACTGACTGCAGACGATGAGTATAAGTCTGACATTTCTGCCGTCAACATTCTCTGAACCTTCTGCTTTCTACATGCTACTGTGTTCAAAATCCCCTTTGCTGCAGAAAACAACAAACTCTAACAGCAACCTGCATCCTGAAAATGGCATTTTGAAATAATTTGGATCGTGCAATAAGGCAGGTCTGCTCGATTCATTAGCTGAATTTTATTGGCAGTGTTCACTTCCCTGCCTGCAAAACAGTCACACTTGCTTGACACTATTTTGCAGGGTCAATGCATCCTTGTCTTAGCAGCACACAGGACAATCGTGACCGGTTTAAAGATATAGAAAGTGATAATGAGGTGCAGTCAGACCATTCTCCATCACTGACTCAGCGCTGTGGAAACAAGACAAGACTAGACTGAACCACACAAGTCATTATGTGTTCACATGCGAGAGTGGAGCATTGTTTCTGCTCATTATAAAGAAACAAAAATGGAATAGATCATTGTTCTTTTTTGCACTTTCCTCTAGAAATATGTCAGACAAATCTAAAGCAACTATGGCACAGGTGCATTTCAGAAAGTACACAAAGGTTGGTGGTTCGATTCCCGTCTCCTCTTGTCCACATGTAAATGTATTTAACTTGCTCCTAATGGTCAGACCAGCAACTTGCATGGAGGTTCAATCAATGCACATGTATGTAAATGGATGAACTGTAACGTATTTTGGATAACAGCTATATCCGGTAGGTCCCTCCAAAGAGCCCACAACTGGCCACCACTTATCCAAATAGCTTCAAACTCAACATTACACTTCCTCGGGAACCCAACAGTTCACCAGCCAAATCTAAAGTAGATCGATTGGCATGCGAGCCGGCACACATGCAGAGCATGACAGAGGGGATGATGGACTCCATATTTGAACAGCAGACTCAGTAGAGTGAGGTAACCAAGGATAAGTCTAGACACTTCCAATGAGTTATTCATGATTCATAGTAGGATAGATGAGGGATTGACGGAGGCACGAATTTGCTTCCTGAAGAATTAAAATAACCTCCCTCGCAGTGTGGTAGCTATTCTTTGTGATTTTCTCTCAGAATTAGATCAAACTTGGCTTTAGATGTGCAGGTTTGTAAAGAAAACACATTAACTGTCAGGAATTAGGATGATTCATTGGCTTGTGGTTGGTTAGTGAGCGAGGCAGCAGTGTCTGGATGTGTTCCTGGCTAACAGCAGAGTGATGAATCTGTGAATCTCTCTCTCTCTCTCTCGCTCCTCCTTTTCTTGTCTTAAAGCCATCAGCCTGTGTTTAATGTTTCCTTCCACTGCTGCCAAAAAGATGTCTTCAATAGCGCTGAATCTCACATCCTGCTCGACAGCAAAAGCGTCCAATCGAGCACCAGGGTACCGACGAAACACTTACTCTGTGTCAGGGGGTCAGGAAGCTAAGTGGGCTTAATGTGCAAACAAGCACGGCTGAGCAGCTAAGTAGCATCCGGGGGGAGCAGGGTGAAGCTAATATGAAAATCCATCAATGAAATGATATGTTTGTAGGGGTGTCAGAGGTGGGAATGAAATGTCAGGCGTACATTCAAAAGCACAGGGGAGGCGTTTGAGGGAAGCCTGGATGATTGCGCTCCTACTGGTATCTTCAGAACAGCCTTTCGCAAGAGGTTCGATGTGAGGGCTGGGAGGGGAGAGACAGCAGGCTGAGGCGGTGTGTGAATCACAGAGTGCATTTGTGTGTGTTTTCGTCTCCAGAGGACTTGGGGAAAGAGCAGAGATGCTCAATCACATCCAGCTGTTGAGCTGTTGTGCTGATGGACGGGATGAGTCCATTTACGGACAGAGGAGCTCCAGTGTGAAGCGCACACAAAGTGACAGGCGGCACATAAACACAACCTGGCTCTTTTTGAATCTGGCAAAGTCCAACCTGTCACAATTAAAGTACTGAGTGGAAATGAAGACTTTCTGCGCTCACTTGAACCAAAAAATTGTTTCGTCCGTTCAAATGTGACACCAGACGCATCCAGTGGTGTTGAGTCATGCTCGCCATAATTTGATTGACTAATGGTTCACAGACATTTTATCTAAAGCAATATTTTTGATATCCAAGTGAAGCGTTGGTTCACCCAAACAAAACAAAAAAAGGGTTCTGCATCTTTCTTCCAGAGATCAACAGCAGCTATGGAGCCAGCTGTGGTTCAGCAAGTGGGCCAGGGTTGACAGCTCGACTCTCGCCTCCTCCTGTCCAGATGTTGTTGTGTCTAATGAGCTGCCGATGGTCAGGCCAGCCCCTCACTGCCAGCAATGTGTGTGTAAATGGGTAAATTGCAAGAAATTGCAAAGCACTTTGGATTAAAGCTCTATGAATAGTTGCTACAAAAAACAAATTTTCTTCTGATGTACATTTAATTTTAAATTGATAAAATTGGCATTTTCCCCTCTAGCTATCCTTAACAGCCCCCATGAAAACATTTGTTTGTTATTTGCTTTTTACTTGAAGTGGCTTAAGTCCAGCAGCTATAAAGATCTGTCTGATGGAGTGCAGCTGAGATGGCCCTGCTTCTGTCACATTCTTCTGCCTCTGCAGCACATTTCTGAAGTTCTGCAAGGTTCTTTTTCAAATCCCTCACCAAGGACCTTCACGCTCACTTACTCATTTCATTCCACAATTACTGAGGTCACTGTGCCTCTGGTAATAATCAAGGCGTTACATGTCTGCCCTGATTTGACTGTTGCTACAAAAGTAGATGTAATGCTGATTGTAGAACCTTATACAGAATTCAACAGACATGAGTACAAACCTGTGCAATATTACTTACATGCCAAATCAACTTTCAAAATTACATTATTTCTAAGTTGACTTGTAGAGTGTTCCTCTCACATACAATCAAAAAACAAAATGTTAGGATCATATTGAGAATGCAGGCCTCAAAATAAAAGCTCAGTGCAACAGAAGCGAATACACCTGTGAACTTCAAACTTGAAATAGACTTCAAGAAACAAAAAGACCTTGGTTGCACCAAAATTCAGCATGAAAATTTGCTAAAGAACATAAAAAGAGCTCAAATGAATACTGGGAAAACAGTCCTTGTTCAGATTAAACCAAGATAAATTAATTTGGCTCAGATGGGTTCCAACATATCTGGAGTAAACTTTTCTACAACTACCATAGTGACTGCATAGTCCTGAGAGTGAAGCAAGGAGGTGGAAATGTGATGATATAAGGCTGCATGAGTGGTGTTGGAGAGAGGAAATGTATAGATGACTACCTGTGGATATAGAAAAGATGCTGGCTGAGACGATGACTCTCAGTCTGCAGAAGTTTGGCAGAAGAGGAATACTCCAGCATGATAACGATCTCATCTTTGGGTCATTTTGAAGAGAAAGGTAGAGCCACACAACCCCTACAGCAAAGAGCAGCTCAAAAAAGAAACACCTGTTACACATTTTAAGCACTGATACAGATGATGACAAGAACCAGCTGTTGTCATTAACATTCATGTTGAATTTGTCACATGTCACAATAACAAGATATTTGTCCATGTCCCTCCTCGCCAGATGTTGCCTTGGGTGCTGTTTTGCTTTTTTGCTGTATGAAAAGAAGACAGAATTTGGGCTTGTCATGGTCAGATGTTTGTTTCACTGTCTTTACAAAGACGGCTTAGAAATGTAGGTGCAAATTGTTTCCACATGAAAAGAGTACTTTGAGGTATGTGGACCCTGGTACACTGTGGGGGTGTCTGACCAGTCACCCCAGGGCGTCAGTGACCAGGGTTCTTCAGTTAACGCCCTCTCATATCAAAGTGAAACACTCTTTGTTCCAACAAGTAGTCCCTTCTAATTAAAGCAGATTACAGTAGATCCATCAGCAGGTCGCAAAGTATCTCACCCACACCGACAACCTCTTCTCCAACATCTCCGATAGCAAGCCCAGCCTCATGGAAACCAAGCACTTCCAGAAGTGCATTGTGAATGTACACTGACTAATTGAGCTAGAAAACTTTGTTCACAGTTGAGTACGTTCAGTAATTAAATCCAAAAATGGAAGAGAACACAACATAGAGTAAATAAGAAAGTATGCGTAACAAGTCAGAAACTGAGAGAATAAACTCAGAATTGTCAGGAACTAAAACGTTGTAGTTATCAGACTGAAGTACAACTCTTCTTCCTCCCTAATCCTCCTCAGTAAAAGCATTTCTCTGCATGGTGCTAAATTCCAGACTGTACCTCAGCAGGACAAACACAAAGGTGAGTCCAGGCAAGTGGGTGTTGCTGTGCTTGGGGGTTGGGCGGTGAGTCGAGGTGTCATCTCTTTCCCAGCAGGGGTGTGGTGCATTCATGACCTGTGCTGATGACAGGAATCCCAGGCGACTGCTGCTAGCATGAGCGGCGGGCTCACTTGTTATTAGAGCGATATCACAGGGCATGTAAACAAGCGCACCCTGTTGTTTGGGCCGGGTGGGGCTTCATCGGGCCAATGACAGGGTCACCTAGTAAACAGTGTATAGTTTTAAATATGACATATCCGCCAGTCTTCTTCCTCTATTATGATCCTGAGCAGAACAATCGATGCTTGATCTGATGTTTGAGTGGGAAAACGTTTAAGGCTATCAATCATAAAGGCCTAATTTGTGAGCTCGACCCCATTCCCAATTTAGTTGCCTGGAGGATGCTGTGCAAGAAATTGTAAATCAATCTCTACTCGCAGGTAACTTTCCCCTCAGCTCTTTAAACTGCAGTTGTTCAATCAATCCCTTCAAAAGAATACCAAACTGAACCTTCTGGTCTTGACAACCTCAGGCAAATCTCACATTTACCTTTCATTAGCAAAGCCAAAGAAAAGTTCCTGTCTGACTTAAAACTACTGTGCCTCTGGGGAATTTGGATCCAGCTTCCAGTCACACCACAGCAAAAGAAGAAGATGATCCACGAATGAAACTGGAGAATGTAAAGAGCCAAAAATGCTGATCACAGCGCTCTTCTGACTTGGTTGCAGACCAATATGTTAACATCTCCGGCACTGTTCTAAACCAGCTCCAGTCTGGGATCCACATTTTCTAATCTATACATACAGTCACCAGGAATTGTCATCAGAGAACTCGGAGTCGTGCAGAGAACATTGCTAGAAATGTATCTTACTATCTCAGAAATATCACCTGTGTGGCACTTTTCCTATGTAAGACATGTCTTTGTTTGTCTTGTAATGCTGCTTCTGGCCTTCCAAACCAATCTTTAAACAGACTTTGATGATCCAAAAGGCAGCAGTACATCTTCTCACCAAAATTGAACGTAGAGAGCAAATTTCTCCAGTTTTAGGGTTCTTTATAGGCTTTCCATTCATTTTAAGAGTTTGATTTTAGCATTTAAATCTCTTAGTAGCCAAGGTCCTGACTATTTCTCTGATTCCTTATTCGATCCTTAAGATTCTACTTCCCCATATTGACCTAAAACACACTGAGACGCTGCTTTCTGTCATTGGGCCTCACAGTGATGTAGCTTTTATGTAGTTTCATGTAATTTACTGTTGTCTAACTTATTTTTGATGCTTATTATGGACTCTTGTATTGACTTGGGGTATGTTTTATTACAATATTTTACTTTTTTTCATTTTATTTTATACTTTCTTGATATAAAGCACTTGCACTTGCCCTTCTCCTTCTTTTTCTTATCCCTAAATCTAACAATCATCATTCATCACACATTGAAGAGTTTGTTAAACCTGTAAAGCAGCTTTTTCCATCAGACGTACAGGGTCTGAACAAGTGTTTAAACCCACAGATCTCTGTTTTATATGACAGCAGAGTTCACACCTTTCCCACACATATGTCAAACTAAGCTGTATATCTTATTTCATATGAAAAAAAACAAGCTTTAAAGCTGATGAACTGAAAATGTAATTGAAGTTAGGGGCTGTTGAGGGTACAGTAAGTGTTGCTCAAGAGTAAGATGTATTGCATTTAAATATCTGAATTTCAATTCTCTAATCTTTGCTGGCACCAGACAAAACTAATTGAGCAGATTTTTCATTACTATAGGGGCTTAAAAGTGTTCATTAATCTTTCGTTTCAAGCTTGTTTCCACTTTGGACAAAACTCAGGAATCAATTTGATGAATTTGTTAGTAGCTTTTGCATCATAATTGCTTTTTTCATGTGATTTTCATTAGTTTTAATGTTGATATTCTCAACATTCATAGCGTGAAGCAACACCCTGGCTCTGCTTTACCAGCAAAAAAAAAAGGATAACAGGATAAAATCTGGGGTGGGAGTCAAAAAAAGCAGCACTTACCCCTCTCTCATTATCACCCAAATCTGTCTGCTCAGAATTACATGCTTAAATTGCATTTTCAAATATGTTTTGAGGGAAATATTCAGCTTTGGCGCAGGTTTGCCAAGAATTTATTGCTTTGCTGTTGCTTCTTTTCGTTGTGACAAGGTTGTATTTTAACCCAAACCATGATATTTTCCTAAACCTAACAGAGTCAGCTTGGTTCTTTCCAACGAGGTTTTTAATCAAACAGAAAGCAGCAGATCAGACTGTGGTTGCAGAGGGCAGCTACAAAGGTGTGAATGTGATCGGGGTGTTCCTGAAGAAGAGAGAGTACTTCTCACTGAAACACTGCAGATTATAATGGAATTTAATACGTGGGTGTTTCATTCACAAGTTTCACTCAGTGCAGTTTAGAGTTAGAGTTAAATCAAATGTATTGTTTGTAAGATATTTGCCATCTAAAGGAATCGGCATCCCAGCATGTTGAGAAAAGAGCATGAAATACGATGAGATTTCAGATTGTCATTACGGATACATGTGTTAACCCACGTTTGTGCAACTTCACTGGATCTAGGCCACATCCACATGTTGGTTTTCTGAGGAGAACACAACCAACAACAGAAATGAGGGTCATCATATCAGCTTTGGCTAATGGAAATCAATGCAGAAACAACAGTATATGAATAAATTATAATTATGTTAAGAGGCAGCTTCTTTTTTTTTTTTTTTTTTACAATTACAAAAATGTCCCATTTATTAACAGCAGAAGACCCACATGAAGTTGCATCATTGTCACACAACATTTAAATCACCTGCCTCATATTGTGTTTGTCTTCCTTGTGCAACAAAACAGCTCCGATGTGTCAAAGTGTGGACTCCACAGACTTCTGAAGCAGCAGATCCTTTAAGTCTTTGAAGTTGCAAGGTAGAGCCTCCATAGATCAGCCCACAGATGCATGATCAGAGCGAGACCTGGGAATTTGGAGGCAGCGTTCTTTGTCAGGTTCCTCAAACTGTTCTTGAAGTTTGCAGTGTGGCAGGGAGCATTGTCCTGCTGGAAGAGGCCACTACCATCTGGGATTGCAGTGATAGTGTGTACGTGGTGTCCAACAATATTTAGGTAGGTGCTACATGTCAAAGTAACATAACCATGAATGCAGGACCCAACATTTCCAAGCACAACATTGTCTAGAGGAGGGGTATCAAACTCATTTTCATCCCAGGCCACACAAGCATTATGTTTGTCCTCAAAGGGCCAGTTGTAATTGTATGTGGCTGTAGTGACCGTATAAATGTAATGACTCCTTAACATATTGATAAATATTTATCTCTGCATTTGATTATTATTATTCTATGTATAAATATTGTGCATGCCTAACCTAAAAGTAAAATATCTGTAGCAGGGCTCCATACTAACTTTTCCAATGGTAGCAACTTTCTTTGTTGGTCGCACTAGCTAATGATTTGGTCCTCTACCCCATATGTTTTGGTTCAGCATTGCCACAGCTATTAATGCACAATGCAGAATAGTTGTTTTTGCATAACTTAGTTATGTTGCAATGATTTTCAGTAATACAAGACTTGATATTTGTAAAATGTTTTAACCTGAAAATGTATTTATTTTGTCACCAGTCCTCTTCTGATATCACTCATTAACTGGACACAGGCTAAACAATTGCTGAACATGTGTATGAGTTGATGGTACATTTTACCGATGTTCCCTGAACGCCTCACATGTTGCTCCGGTAGATGTTACCACGTGTCTGCAGTGCAGCGTCTCTGGCAGATGAGCGACCAAACATTTGTTGGACAACAGTGGAAAGCGTGTTCTACAGAGATTTGCCCAAGTTGAAAAGTTTTCTATGAGCAGAGTTTTTTTATGAACTGACTTTTCTACGAGCTGAGCGTATTTTAAATATCCATACCACTGGGCATCATGTTTGTAGAGTCAGAGATTGAATGTGGGGCTACTTTTTCTTCCTAACTGACTCGAGATCTGTCTGCCTGCACCTGAACACTTCTATCATCAGGTGTGTTGGACCTCTCCCTCTCTCTCCATGTTTTTTTTTTTTTTGTTTTGTTTTAAAAACATCATCTGCTCGGTCGCCCCTATAGCTCACCTGGTTGAGCGGGCAACCCATGAATAGGGGCTATAGTTCCCTGGCGCGGCGTTCGTGAGTTCGATTCCCGCTCACGACAGTTTGCTGCAAGGTCTTTCCCCATTCTTCTCCCCACTTTCCTGTCTCGCTCTCTCACTGTCCTGACTAATAAAGGCAAAAACGCTAAAAAAACCCCCAAAAAACCGAAAAACATAATCTGCTATATATCGTTGTAACAGTGAAACTGAATGTTTTACCCATCAGGCAGAGAGAGACTGAGTCAATGTGGAAGAAATACGACTATTTCCAACCACAATAACTGGTGCAGGGCTGCAGGGTGGCGCAGTTGGTAGCACTGTTGCCTCGCAGCAAGAAGGTTGCCGGTTCGCGTCCCGGTGGGGGCACCGGAATCTTTCT